>NC_086450.1:24671571-24871720 GCF_028390025.1 Pseudophryne corroboree
GTAGTACTACAAGTCCCAGCAAGCCTCCTCCGCAAGCTGGTACTTGGAGAACCACAAGTACCAGCATGCGGGAGAAAAACGGGCCCGCTGGTACCTGTAGTACTACTGGGAAAAAAATACCCCAAAAAAAACAGGGGACACACACACCGTGACAGTAAAACTTTATTACACACTACCGACACACACATACTTACCTATGTTGACACGCCGACTGCCACGGTCTCCGACGATCCGAGGGTACCTGTGAAAAAATGATACTCACCTTCCAGCGTCCAGAGATAAATCCACGTCCAGAGAGATAAATCCACGTACTTGTAAAAAAAAAAGAAAACGCAAATACCCGCTCCATACCGGACTAGAAAGGGGTCCAATGCTTTCACATCAGACCCCTTTCTCCCGAATGCCGGGACATCACGTGACTCCTGTCACTGAAGTCCCTTCAGCCAATCAGGAAGCGCTACTTCCGTGGCGCTCACCTGATTGGCTGTGCGCTGTCTGTACTGTGACAGCACATCGCAAAGCCGCTCCATTACTTTCAATGGTGGGAACTTTGCGGGTAGCGGTGGGGTCAGCCGCTGACCGGCGGGTGACCTTACCGCTAGCCGCTAAGTTCCCACCATTGAAAGTAATGGAGCGGCTTTGCGATGTGCTGTCACAGTACAGACAGCGCACAGCCAATCAGGTGAGCGCAACGAAGTTGCGCTTCCTGATTGGCTTAGAGACCTTTCTGTGACAGCTGTCACTGACAGGTCTCATTCGTGGAAAGGTGTCCCATGTGTCAGCATGGGACCCCTTTCAGTCCGGCATGGAGCGGGTGTTCGGTTTGTTTTTTTGCCAAGTACGTGGATTTATCTCTGGACCATGGCTGAGGTGAGTATATTGATCTTTTCTTTTCAGGTATCCGTGGATTCTACATGGAGAAGAGGACCGATGTCGGCGTGTGAACATAGGTAAGTATGTGTGTGTCGACGTATGAAATAAAGTTTTACTGTCGACGGTGTGTGTGTCCTGTTTTTATTTGGGTATTTTTCCCCCAGTAGTACTACAGGTACCAGCGGGCCCGTTTTTCTCCCGCATGCTGGTACTTGTGGTTCTCCAAGTACCAGCTTGCGGGGGAGGCTTGCTGGGACTTGTAGTACTACTGGAAAAAACAATATCTTTTTATTATCACAAAAGGCTATCAGCCCCCCCATCCGCAGCCCATTGGATGGGGGGGGACAGCCTCGGGCTTCACCCCTGGCCCTTGGGTGGCTGGGGGGGGGGGACCCCTTGATTGAAGGGGTCCCCACTCCCCCAGGGTACCCCGGCCAGGGGTGACTAGTTGGATATTTAATGCCACGGCCGCAGGGCACGGCATAAAAGTGACCCCCGGCTGTGGCATTATCTGTCCAGCTAGTGGAGCCCGATGCTGGTGTTAAAAATACGGGGGACCCCTACTCTTTTTGTCCCCCGTATTTTTGGCACCAGGCGCAGAGCCCGGTGCTGGTTTTAAAAATACGGGGGATCCCCTGTCAATTTTTCCCCGCATTTTTAGAACCAGGACCAGCTCGAAGAGCCCGAGGCTGGTTATGCTTTGGAGGGGGGACCCCACGCCATTTTTTTTTATGATTTCACCGTTCCAGCATAAAAAAAATAAATAAATAAAAATAATATTTAAAAAAATATATAAATAATATTTGTGCCTCCAAAAAAAAAAAAAAAAGTACCTAATCCCTTCTAATATAAATAGATCTGCTATTCCCCAAAAAAAAAACACAAAAAAAAACATGTTTAAATTTTTTTTATTTGTTTTCACCCTCCAAAGTGTGGCGGATTGAAAATGACGAATTTGCTGTCTAAAAGCACTGCTGTCGAATTTCCAAACTTGAATTGAATATGCTTTGGTCGAATTGCAGCACTTGTATCATTGCAGAAAAGTCGAATTTGCAAAAATTCGAATTTCAAAAAGTCGAATTTTGAAAGTCCGTTTTTTGGTCGGAAAGCACTGAATTGCATAGGCGATTTTTTTTTTTGGTCGAAAATGACCCGAAATTCGACAATTTCGGGAATTCGACCGCAATTGCATATACCCCCATGCCTGCAGAACCACCAGTCTTAGGGGTGATTTATCAGACCAGATACAGGTCATTGACATCATGTGTCATTCCTCCTGAAAAGTGATGACATGTGATTGTCCCATGTACACCTGCAGGCCTTTACTATGTCATAGAATAAAACCAAATGTATTTGAAAGTGGCCTGGCAAGATTTATTACCCGTTAGAAAAGATAGTACATGTATTCTAGTGATATTTCAAACTAATTGCTTTCTTGAATTCCCATCCCACATATCTTCAAATGTCTAATCAGTCATTCACTTTATGTAAATGGAGAAAAGTAGTCACTGCTGTTTGGTATCATTGTGTGTACCACACTGAACATGAACCAAAGAAAGCAAAGGAGAGAGTTGCCGGAGAAGACCAGAAAGAAAATGATAGACAAATATTGTAAAGGTAAAGGCTATGTCACCATCTCCAAACAGCTTGGTGTTCCTGTGATTACAGATGCAAATATTTTTTTATTTTTTTTAAATTGCAAGTCCTTGTACTGTAGCCAACATCACTGGATGCGGCCGCAAGAGGAAAATCAGCACCAAGACTAAACGGAGGGATAGTGAGAATGGTAAAAAGCCACGGAATCCTTAAATAAAGAGAGACAAGCTGAACGTCAAGGTATGTCTCTTCATAGGGGCAGTACTCCAAGGACTCCAATAAAAGTATAGCAGACACATCAGGGTACTTCCAATGTTTTAGTTGTTTAGTACAACTTTTTTCAAGGATGTGTGTGTTTTACCTGTGTGTGTATTTAGGATTGCTGAAACGCGTCAGGACTCGGTAGGGGCCGGTTGCATGCTGTACCCTGGAACTGGTTCTGGCCACAGACCGTTCCTGGTTTTGGTGCTGTTACTGTTTTAAGGGTGCGGCCACTTATAGTTTTGTTTCCAATATTGATAGCAACAAATGAGGCAATATTACACAGCGCTATTTTTGGTATCTGGACTGTAGATTTACACTAAAAAGGTCTACAGTCAATAGGTCTACCACTAATGGTAGACATAATGGTCGACACACATGGTAGACATAAGTTTTTTTATTTTTCAATGTTTACATACTTTCCCATCCACGTGGACTACGATTGGGATTAGTAACTTGTGCTGTGCGCAGCGGTAGTGGAGCGAGCCACCTGGCCGGCATGGCGAGCGAAGCAGTACACTAATGTTGTGGCAGAAAAGTGACAAAACACCCAAAAAGATAAAATTGTGACTACTTTTTTTTGTGTCGACCATATCCATGTCGACCTTTTCTACTGTCTACCTATTCTGTGGTGACCTTTTGACCTAATGCATGTCTAGCATTAGTGGTAGACCTATTGACTGTAGACCTTTTTATTGTAGATCTAATAATCCGGTCCGCTATTTTTCTATATCCACTGAGGATATTTAGTGTCTGTGGAACACATCTAGGATTCCCAGGGGGAGGGCTGTGGTACAAAATATCAGCATCCAGAATGTCAAATATTGATGTTATGTCGACACTGCCACAATGTCGGCATGTTGACATAGCATTCCTACCCGCAGCGTCATTCTAACCCTTAAGCTGTCAACATCCTTACTACCAGAGGGAGTATAATGACGCTGAGATCTGTCTGGCAGACGTTTGCTGCACCAAACCCCGACGTTCCCCACCATATCTGCTTATATATTTCTGTGAGATGAATTGTCTCCTTGGAATACCACTGGTGGTGGGTCATCTGGAGGTTTCCAATGATTGCAGATAAAATGTATGCTTGAAACCATCAGTCCCAGTGGCCTGGCAGCCATCAGCGTTGGCTGCATGTTCTCTGCGCTCCACAGCCTGCCACTGCTGTGCCGCGGTTCTTGTGGTACTGAGAGGTGGCGACACCCGCTGTGTAGTACTGCAGTCAGCAGAGAAGCCGGGGAACCCTACTGAACCACAATCTGCTCCCAGATCTCTCCGCCGCAGTCTGGGCCTGATTCACTAAGGGAGGCCGGGCTCTATGCAGAGCCGCAGATCGCAGGGGGCGGCAGCCGTGGTCTCTGCTGCTTTATCCACACGCCAGAGTCAGAAACACCTGCATGGTGACTGATGCTGCTTGTGGTGGTCGTCATAGTCTGGGGTGAGTCCTGTGTCGTTTCAGGCTGCTGCTGCCGCCATCTTGGAACGGGTGTGATACAATATCCCGGTGTTCGGGATGTCACATGACTGACCCTGGCATCCTGAACCCAGGAATCCTGACAAGTTAGGGGGGCAAGTAGGCTCAACCCTCCCACACCCACCCTAACCCTTACTGTCCTCTGGTGGCGGCAAGGGCTACATTTAGAAGGGGGTGGCTTAAGCTCCCATCTCCCCCTCGGTCCTAACCCTAATACTCTCAGAGATAATTACCTTTGGGAAGATGGCTGTCAGTGTCTGGGGCTACTGTCACTATTATCCTATTATAGTCATTATTTCTCTGACGTCCTAGTGGATGCTGGGAACTCCGAAAGGACCATGGGGAATAGCGGCTCCGCAGGAGACTGGGCACAACTAAAGAAAGCTTTTAGGTCACCTGGTGTGCACTGGCTCCTCCCACTATGACCCTCCTCCAAGCCTCAGTTAGATTTTGTGCCCGGCCGAGGTTGGATGCACACTAGGGGCTCTCCTGAGCTTCTAGAAAGAAAGTATATAATTAGGTTTTTTATTTTACAGTGAGACCTGCTGGCGACAGGCTCACTGCAGCGAGGGACTAAGGGGAGAAAGAAGCGAACCTACCTGCTTGCAGCTAGCTTGGGCTTCTTAGGCTACTGGACACCATTAGCTCCAGAGGGATCGACCGCATGGAACTGGCCTTGGTGTTCGGTCCCGGAGCCGCGCCGCCGTCCCCCTTACAGAGCCAGAAGCAAGAAGAGGTCCGGAAAATCGGCGGCATGAAGACTTCTGTCTTCACCAAGGTAGCGCACAGCACTGCAGCTGTGCGCCATTGCTCCTCATACACACTTCACACTCCGGTCACTGAGGGTGCAGGGCGCTAGGGGGGGGCGCCCTGAGCAGCAATAAAAACACCTTGGCTGGCAAAAATACCACAATATATAGCCCTAGAGGCTATATATGTGATAATTACCCCTGCCAGAATCCATAAAAAAGCGGGAGAATAGTCCGCGAAAAAGGGGCGGAGCTATCTCCTTCAGCACACTGGCGCCATTTCTCCCTCACAGCTCCGCTGGAAGGAAGCTCCCTGGCTCTCCCCTGCAGTCTACACTACAGAAAAGGGTAAAAAAGAGAGGGGGGGCACTAAATTTAGGCACAGTATATATAACAGCAGCTATAGGGGACATAATTCAGTTAGGCCCTGCATTATATAGCGCTCTGGTGTGTGCTAGCATACTCTCACTCTGTCTCCCCAAAGGGCTTTGGTGGGTCCTGTCCTCTGTTAGAGCATTCCCTGTGTGTGTGCGGTGTGTCGGTACGGCTGTGTCGACATGTTTGATGAGGATAATGATGTGGAGGCGGAGCAGATGCCTATAGAAGGGATGTCACCCCCTGCGGGGCAGACACCTGAGTGGATGGACTTATGGAAGGAATTGCGTGCACGTGTCGACTCCTTACACAAAAAATTTGACGACATGCCAAATGCGGGACAGCCGGCTTCTCAGCTCGTGCCTGTCCAGGCGTCTCAAAGACCATCGGGGGCTCTAAAACGCCCGCTACCTCAGATGGCAGACGCAGATGTCGACACGGATACTGACACCAGTGTCGACGACGACGAGTCTAGTCTAATGTCCACTAAGGCCATTCGTTGCATGATTGAAGCAATGAAAGAGGTGTTACAAATTTCTGATATAAACCCAGGTACCACTAAAAAGGGTATTATGTTCGGGGAGAAAAAACTACCCGTAGTTTTTCCCCCATCAGAAGAATTAAATGAAGTGTGTGAAGAAGCGTGGGCTTTCCCTGATAAAAGATTGGTAATCTCTAAGAAGTTACTAATGGCGTTCCCTTTCCCGCCAGAGGATAGGTCACGTTGGGAGACACCCCCTAGGGTGGATAAAGCGCTCACACGTTTGTCTAAAAAGGTGGCACTACCGTCTCCGGATACGGCCGCCCTCAAGGAACCTGCTGATAGAAAGCAGGAGGCGATCCTGAAGTCTGTATATACACACTCAGGCATTATACTTAGACCAGCTATTGCGTCAGCATGGATGTGCAGTGCTGCCGCTGCGTGGTCAGATTCCCTGTCAGAAAATATTGACACCCTAGACAGGGACACTATTCTGCTAACCATAGAGCATATAAAAGACTCAGTCTTATACATGAGAGATGCACAGAGGGAGATCTGCCGGCTGGCATCTAAAATAAGTGCATTGTCCATTTCTGCTAGGAGAGGCTTATGGACTCGCCAGTGGACAGGAGATGCAGATTCAAAAAGGCACATGGAAGTTTTGCCTTATAAGGGTGAGGAGTTATTCGGGGATGGTCTCTCGGACCTAGTTTCCACAGCAACTGCTGGGAAGTCAGCATTTTTACCCCATGTTCCCTCACAGCCTAAAAAGGCGCCGTTTTATCAGGTACAGTCCTTTTGGACTCAGAAAAACAGGCGTGGAAAAGGCGGGTCCTTTCTGTCCAGAGGCAGAGGTAGGGGAAAAAGGCTGCAACAAACAGCAGGTTCCCAGGAGCAAAAGTCCTCCCCCGCTTCTTCCAAGTCCGCCGCATGACGGTGGGGCTCCACAGGCGGAGCCAGGTACGGTGGGGGGCCGCCTCAAAAATTTCAGCGATCAGTGGGCTCGCTCACAGGTGGATCCCTGGATCCTGCAAATAGTATCTCAAGGGTACAAACTGGAATTCGAGGCGTCTCCACCCCACCGGTTCCTAAAATCTGCCTTGCCGACAACTCCCTCAGGCAGGGAGGCTGTGCTAGAGGCAATTCACAAGCTGTATTCCCAGCAGGTGATAGTCAAGGTGCCCCTACTTCAACAAGGACGGGGTTACTATTCCACACTGTTTGTGGTACCGAAACCGGACGGTTCGGTGAGACCCATTTTAAATTTGAGATCCTTGAACACATACATAAAAAAATTCAAGTTCAAGATGGAATCGCTCAGGGCGGTTATTGCAGGCCTGGACGAGGGGGATTGCATGGTATCCCTGGACATCAAGGATGCTTACCTGCATGTCCCCATTTACTATCCTCACCAGGAGTACCTCAGATTTGTGGTACAGGATTGCCATTACCAATTCCAGACGCTGCCGTTTGGACTCTCCACGGCACCGAGGGTGTTTACCAAGGTAATGGCGGAAATGATGATACTCCTTCGAAGAAAGGGAGTTTTAATTATCCCGTACTTGGACGATCTCCTAATAAAGGCGAGGTCCAAGGAGCAGTTGTTGGTGGGAGTAGCACTATCTCAGGAGGTGCTACACCAGCACGGTTGGATTCTGAATATTCCAAAATCACAGCTGGTTCCGACGACACGTCTACTGTTCCTGGGTATGATTCTGGATACAGTCCAGAAAAAAGTGTTTCTCCCGGAGGAGAAAGCCAAGGAGCTGTCATCTCTAGTCAGAGACCTCCTGAAACCGAAACAGGTATCGGTGCATCACTGCACGCGGGTCCTGGGAAAGATGGTAGCTTCTTACGAAGCAATTCCTTTCGGCAGGTTCCATGCCAGAATCTTTCAGTGGGACCTGTTGGACCAATGGTCCGGATCGCATCTTCAGATGCATCGCCTAATAACCCTGTCTCCAAGAACCAGGGTGTCTCTGCTGTGGTGGCTGCAGAGTGCTCATCTTCTAGAGGGCCGCAGATTCGGCATACAGGACTGGGTCCTGGTGACCACGGATGCCAGCCTTCGAGGCTGGGAGGCAGTCACACAGGGAAGAAACTTCCAAGGACTATGGTCGAGTCAGGAAACTTCCCTACACATAAATATTCTGGAACTAAGGGCCATTTACAATGCCCTAAGTCAGGCAAAATCCCTGCTTCTACACCAGCCAGTACTGATCCAGTCAGACAACATCACGGCAGTCGCCCATGTAAATCGACAGGGCGGCACAAGAAGCAGGATGGCAATGGCAGAAGCCACAAGGATTCTCCGATGGGCGGAAAATCACGTACTAGCACTGTCAGCAGTGTTCATTCCGGGAGTGGACAACTGGGAAGCAGACTTTCTCAGCAGGCACGACCTCCACCCGGGAGAGTGGGGACTTCATCCAGAAGTCTTCACGCTGATTGTAAATCGATGGGAACGACCACAGGTGGACATGATGGCGTCCCGCCTAAACAAAAAACTAGAGAGATATTGCGCCAGGTCAAGGGACCCTCAGGCGATAGCTGTGGACGCTCTAGTGACACCGTGGGTGTACCAGTCAGTTTATGTGTTCCCTCCTCTGCCTCTCATACCAAGGGTACTGAGAATAATAAGAAAACGAGGAGTAAGAACAATACTCGTGGTTCCGGATTGGCCAAGACGAGCGTGGTACCCGGAACTTCAAGAGATGATCTCAGAGGACCCATGGCCTCTGCCGCTCAGACAGGACCTGCTGCAGCAGGGGCCCTGTCTGTTCCAAGACTTACCGCGGCTGCGTTTGACGGCATGGCGGTTGAACGCCGGATCCTGAAGGAAAAGGGCATTCCGGAGGAAGTCATTCCTACGCTGATTAAAGCCAGGAAAGATGTAACTGTAAAGCATTATCACCGCATATGGCGGAAATATGTTGCTTGGTGTGAGGCCAAAAAGGCCCCAACAGAGGAATTTCAACTAGGTCGATTTCTGCATTTCCTACAAGCAGGAGTGACTATGGGCCTGAAATTAGGCTCCATTAAGGTACAGATCTCGGCTCTGTCGATTTTCTTCCAGAAAGAACTAGCTTCACTACCTGAAGTTCAGACGTTTGTGAAAGGAGTGCTGCATATTCAGCCCCCGTTTGTGCCTCCAGTGGCACCTTGGGATCTCAACGTGGTGTTGAGTTTCTTAAAATCACATTGGTTTGAGCCACTTAAAACCGTGGATCTAAAATATCTCACGTGGAAGGTGGTCATGTTATTGGCCTTGGCTTCGGCCAGGCGTGTGTCAGAATTGGCGGCTTTGTCATGTAAAAGCCCTTATCTGATTTTCCATATGGATAGGGCGGAATTGAGGACTCGTCCCCAGTTTCTCCCTAAGGTGGTATCAGCTTTTCACTTGAACCAACCTATTGTGGTGCCTGCGGCTACTAGGGACTTGGAGGATTCCAAGTTGCTGGACGTAGTCAGGGCCTTGAAAATTTATGTTTCCAGGACGGCTAGTCAGGAAAACTGACTCGCTATTTATCCTGTATGCACCCAACAAGCTGGGTGCTCCTGGTTCTAAGCAGACTATTGCTCGCTGGATTTGTAGCACAATTCAGCTGGCGCATTCTGCGGCTGGACTGCCGCATCCTAAATCAGTAAAAGCCCATTCCACAAGGAAGGTGGGCTCATCTTGGGCGGCTGCCCGAGGGGTCTCGGCTTTACAACTTTGCCGAGCTGCTACTTGGTCAGGGGCAAACACGTTTGCAAAATTCTACAAATTTGATACCCTGGCTGAGGAGGACCTTGAGTTCTCTCATTCGGTGCTGCAGAGTCATCTTCACTCTCCCGCCCGTTTGGGAGCTTTGGTATAATCCCCATGGTCCTTACGGAGTTCCCAGCATCCACTAGGACGTCAGAGAAAATAAGATTTTACTCACCGGTAAATCTATTTCTCATAGTCCGTAGTGGATGCTGGGCGCCCGTCCCAAGTGCGGATTGTCTGCAATACTTGTACATAGTTATTGTTAACTAAAGGGTTATTGTTGAGCCATCTGTTGAGAGGCTCAGTTGTTTTCATACTGTTAAACTGGGTATGGTATCACGAGTTATACGGTGTGATTGGTGTGGCTGGTAAGAGTCTTACCCGGGATTCAAAATCCTTCCTTATTATGTCAGCTCGTCCGGGCACAGTATCCTAACTGAAGTCTGGAGGAGGGTCTTAGTGGGAGGAGCCAGTGCACACCAGGTGACCTAAAAGCTTTCTTTAGTTGTGCCCAGTCTCCTGCGGAGCCGCTATTCCCCATGGTCCTTTCGGAGTTCCCAGCATCCACTACGGACTACGAGAAATAGATTTACCGGTGAGTAAAATCTTATTTTTAGGGATGGGACTTTAGGCTAAGTGCCTTTTGACTGTGATAGCTGCCTAGTATCTCCCAATGGGGACAGGTGACAACCTCCCTTGCCACTCCAGGGTGCGGTACCCTCCCACCTCAACCCATCTCCCTGCCTGTGTGCGCCTGCATTTCTTCATGAGAAGTGAGAGCTTCTAAGGGTGATTCCAGACCTTCACCTGGGGTGTCTTCCTGTGCCGACCTCCGACGCTTCCGTCACAGTGGGTGGACCATGACGCAAATAAATAACATCCAAATGAGCTTACAATCCAAAAGGTGCGGGAAATATTGAATGCATCTGGTAGCGGAATAACTATTACAGCTGGTAGTGGGGGAAGTGGGTGTGGAGTCTGCATGGCAGCAACATTATCGACCAATAATTATAAAGCCGCCACTGTCGCCTGGAATAAGAAGACAGAGGAGACATGAAGGATGAGTTGTCATTGTAGAAGCATTATGCAGCTGCTGGTAAGCAGGACTTGTCCATTCACATTAACCAAACCGGCTTCCTGTTCTGCCTTGTGTGTGCAGGATGCTCTTGTGGTAAATTTGTGGCAGTTGGGGCGTGGCTTGGATCGGAATGGAGTAGCAGTGTGCAGCTCTAGCTCTCCATAATAATCCTGCTCAAATATCCGTATACCCCTAACCCGTGACTCCTGAGATCTGCCTGCAGGCATAGGAAGGTGTGCTACCCCTGCTGTCATCCGCGCTGGCCGGGAGCGTGAAGCGGCTCCTTATATCTGACCCCTCCAGTGTGCTAGCCCGGCTCCCTGCCTCTCTGCGTGCCGGAGCTCGAGGGAAGACGCGTAAGACACGTGACAGCGCTCCTGACGGCGGCCCTGCAGTGATCCCCCAGCTGGGGATCGGAGACGGAGGAGATCCTGACTGACGGCCGGGAGCAGCGGTACCTGCCAGAAGACCCAGCGGGCGGGTGAGTGCGGGGAGGAAAGCCCGCGAAGCCGCCATCTTCCTTTTTTTTTTTTTTTTTTCTATTCTCCTTATGTGAAGCTTGTCTCCCAGCGCCTTCCTGTGGTGCAGTACAGTGAATTGAGCTGTGGCTGGGGCTGCCTCTCTATCTCCCTCCTGGGCTTAATAAATGCTCAAAAGTGTGGTGCCCCAAAAAAAAAAAAAAATATTACTCCCCCCTACATCCATTGAGGAGTTCCTGAATATACAGAAGGAGGAAGGGAATAGAGGGCAATAATAAGGAAGGAAACAGCACAGTCCTTATATACTCCCTGCAAATCTGCAATAACCACATAGTTTTGCTCTTGTGCTGAACCAGCTGAGCTCCTATTCTCTGCATATAACCTACTCTGCGGTGTGTGCCCATAAGCCTGCTCTACTCTGCTACATTATTATTTATCATATCTGCCCGATCCGAGCGGCTCCAGCACCTGTGCTGACCTGACACTGCTCAGGGACTTTTTTGCTGTAATATCCTTGGGGTCCTGACTTCGCGTCCAGTGCTGCAATGGTGAAAGGAGGTCAGAGCGCGGCGAACGCCGCTGCAAAACTGGCGAAATTTGCTAGGTCACAACAGGCAACTCACTCGGCAAAGCAGGGTGACACTGACCCATCCCCGCCTGCGGCTGAGGTCGCTGCCCCCGACCCCACTGAGCAGGTTCAGTCTACCCAGCAAATACTACAGGCCATTTTTGCGTCTGAGCAGAGGGTCACGGACAAGATTGGGCAAGTCCAGGCGGACGTCTCTCTCCTAAGACAGGATCTACAGAAAATCCGAGAAAGAGTGGGTGAAACTGAGCATCGGATATCGGCTCTAGAAGATACTACATCACCCTTACAATTGAAAGTGGCCGATTTGTCTACCCAGGTGATATCTATGCAGAGTAAAATGTCCGATATCGAGGGGAGACTACGGCGCAACAACGTTCGGTTTGTTGGGCTCCCTGAGAGGGCAGAGGGCACCTCCCCGGAATCCTTTCTGGAAAATTGGCTTATTAAATTATTTGGCAAAGAAGCATTTACCTCTCAATTCGCGGTGGAACGAGCGCACAGGCTCCCGCCTAGACCGCCACCACCCGGGGCTCCGGCTAGAACATTTATTGCTCGTTTCCTACATTTTAAGGACCGTGACGCTATACTCCGCATGGCCCGGACACAGGGCCCTATCCAACTAGATGGACATAATATATCCGTTTTCCCTGACTTTGCCCTGGAGGTGCAAAAGAGTAGATCACAGTTTCTGCATGTTAAGCGTCAACTCCGTGACCGCAATATACAATACTCTATGCTGTTCCCGGCCAAACTGAGGGTGGTGTCCGATAACACCACTCATTTCTTCTCCACTCCTCAAGATGCTGTTGCATGGTTGGAACGACAGCCTCGTCCTCCTCGTTGATGTATTATCATACATTTGTTGATTTGTTACTTTCTTATTGCTGGCTAAGCCTAACTGTTTCAAATCATGTTACGCTAGTCATGCTGTGGATATATATGCAATGTACCAGGGGGGTAATGCTGAGCAGCCTAATGTTGATATTAATCCTTGTTTCGTTTTTATACGTTGGGGTACGCTGCTAGATATGTTTTTCTTTTTTTTTCCCCCAGGGTTAGGGTACTACTTCTACTGGTACTCTGTGGAGAGTTTATGCCGAAGATAGTGTAGGGGCATTTCTTTGGGATCTTAGTTAGGCCCCTATCCCTTAGCTTAGTTACTTTGGTGGGAGTTATGGGATCCAGGTATACCTTATGTTCGCAAGGTGATACAGGGTGGGTGTGGGGGGGGTTAGTTTGTTTTTTTTCATGCCATCAATCTTTGCCTATGTGTGTGTTCTGCTACACTGCGTTATTAGGTGATATAGGGTGGGTGCGGGGGGGGTTAGTTTATTTTTTTCCAAGCCATCACTTTTTAGCTCTGTGCGTATTTTGCAAAGACGCGTATTTTCTGCATTATGTTGCTCTGTGCTCTTATGCCTCCAGGAACGTAGGGGGACTGGTTATTCCTGTCCCTATGTACTGTTGGCTCAACGTTGCTATGCTGCGATGCCAGGCTCCGCTATATGTCTCTTTAACCTATCCTGTTATCCCTCTCCGTTATGATTTCTATGTCTACTGTTTCTGAGGGGCTCCGTCTGCTCAGCTGGAACGTTCGGGGATTGAATGAAAAAATCAAAAGATCGTTAGTCCTGACTCAGGTTAAAAAATATCAGGCAGACATAATTTGTCTTTCTGAAACACATTTGCATGGAGGTAGAGTGTTGGCGCTTAGAAAGCCCTGGGTCAGTCACGTGTATCATTCCACCTTCTCTAGCAATGCTAGAGGCGTTTCTGTAATGATTAAAAAGTCCGTACAATTTCATATGGATGAATGTGAAACTGACCAGTATGGCAGGTACGTCTTCCTACGAGCCCATATTAACAGCCGACTGTTTAATATATTAGCAGTATATGTCCCGCCGCCATATAACAATGAGGTCCTCCGGCACGCTGCCCGTTTTCTGGCCCGGTCCCCTGCTACCCCTGTGATATGTCTAGGAGATTTTAACAATGTCATGGATGGTGGCATGGACAGGTGGAGGGAGTCGGTTGCATCTTCCCCTCCCCTGGCGTCCCCTACCTCATTCGCAAGACTGGTGGGGGAGATGGGGCTGGTGGATATATGGAGATGGCGAAATCCCGCGGCCACTCGGTTCTCCTGTCAGTCCGCTACCCATCACGCTTTTTCTCGTATTGATTTGGTGTTGGTTTCCCATGGTTTGTCCCCGGACGTGCTGGCGGTGGACTATCTCCCTAGGGGCATATCGGATCATTCTCCTGTTTTGGTCACAGTTAATATGGGTTGGGAGCGGGGAGCAAAAATGTGGAAGCTTAATCCCTTTTGGTTGACTCTGCTGGGGAAGGGTGAGGATCTGATGGCCGCCTGGGAAGGGTTCCAGGAAGATAATTCACTATACAGTGTTCTGACAATGAAGCATGATGCCTTTAAGGCGTTTCTGCGGGGCTCCTTTATAAAGCGGATCTCTGAAGTTAAAGCGTTCGGTAAGAGGGAGGAGATGCGGTTGGAATATTTGTGCCAGCAGTTGGAATCTCAATATCTTAATACCCATTTGCGGTCTGATGAATTGTTGTGGAAGAACGCGCAGAGTGAGTGGTCGGATTGTTTATTTGAGAAATCCAGGCGTAGACTCCTTTTTGCGGGACATGAGCAGTATTTTCGGGCTGAGATGAATGGCAGCTATTTGGCCTTTTTGGCCCGGTCTGATTCCCCTAGAACAGTAATTCAGTGTGTGAAAAACTCTGCTGGCCAAATGTGTTACTCTGGATCAAAGGTGGCGGAGACTTTCCGTAGTTATTATTCCTCGCTCTATGCCTCCCGAGCCGGTTACTCTGATGATCAGCTGGGGGATTTTTTGGCTCAGCTGACCTTGCCATGCTTGTCCCGGGAGGACTCTGGGGCTCTGGATGCGCCTATCACGGTGGAGGAGGTGGAGGCCGCGATCCTGTCTCTCCCGGCGTCTAAGGCACCGGGATCAGATGGACTTCCGGGTGAGGTCTATAAAAAATACATTACTTTTTTTGCCCCCTATCTCCTACAACTGTTTGAACTACTCTTAAAGGGTGGGGCCCTCCCGCGCTCTATGGCCGAGGCCAATATAATTGTCCTGCTGAAACCAGGGAAAGACCCCCTGCACCCCGAGTCCTATCGACCCATTTCCCTCCTCAACACTGATGTAAAAATACTGGCAAAAATCTTGGCATCTCGATTGAATTTGGTAATTACAACGATAATTCATCCAGACCAGACGGGCTTTATGCCGGGCAAGTCCACGGCCCAAAATTTACGTAGATTGTTCTGTCATCTCCAGAGAAATGATGTGGGGGGATCGGACGCGGTGGTGGTGTCCCTTGATGCGGCCAAAGCGTTCGACTCCGTAGAGTGGAGGTACCTATGGGGGGTGCTGGAGAAATTTGCCTTTGGTCCTCGATTTATTGGCTTTATCCAATTACTGTATTCCTTGCCTGTGGCTCGTGTGACGGCCAATGGTTTCACGTCTGAGCTTTTTGCACTGGAGAGGGGCACTCGACAGGGCTGCCCCCTGTCTCCTGCTCTGTTTGCGATGGCCGTGGAGCCGTTGGCCGCCCTGCTGCGAGGTGATGGCGGGGTCAGGGGAGTTGAGATTGGGGGTCATGTGGATGTGGTGGCGCTATACGCGGATGACATGCTACTCTTCCTGCAAGACTCTGATGACTCCCTACGAACAGCATTACAGGTAGTGGAGAATTTTGGTATCTTTTCCGGTCTGCTAATTAACTGGGACAAGTCCCACATTTTTCCTATCTCTGGCCTTCTTCCCGAAAACACACAGGGGGCGTATCCTTTGCAATGGACACTGCGATTCAAATATCTAGGCATCTGGATTACTCCTATGGCGCGTAGCTATATGGCCCAAAATATTGACCCCATACTAGCGACATTTAAAGAAAAGGCACATAGCTGGAAAAAATTACCGCGGTCTGTCCTGGGTAGGGTCAATTTATTTAAAATGGTGATGCAGCCAAAGTTTCTCTATGCTCTACAGAATTCCCCGGTCTACCTTCCCAAGAAGATCTTTACTGTTATTGAGGGAGTTTTATCCTCATTTATATGGAGTGGCAGGCAGGCGCGGGTCTCTATAAGAACGATGTGCAGATCTCAGATGTCTGGCGGAGCAAGCCTCCCAGATCTCAGACTATACTATGTGGCCACTCAGCTGGCCCATCTGAGTGAATGGACTGGGGACTCTCTGGGGGATACGATGAGGGGGTTTCTGGCTGAGCGGACGGAGTGCTCTCCTGCTTTCTCTCTCTCTCCTCTTCAACTTCTCCTTTCTGGTCTCTCAACGTCTGGCATGCCTCCCTTGTTGCGTCAAGCCTTGCTTATCTGGCGTTATGCGCACACTTTGTATGACTGGGAGGGACATGATACCTGTACTCCATTGTGGTTCAATAGTGCATACCCTGAGCTATATGAGATGTCGCTAGATAACATATGGATTGCTAGGGGAGTCGTGGCACTGGGTCAGCTATACCACGGTGGAGTGCTGAAGTCATTTCAGCAACTAAAGATCGAATTTGATGTGCCTAACACAGTTATGTTCCGATACTTTCGGCTTAGACATGCTGTACAGACCCAATTCCCTCACGGCCCACCATCGATTGCTGACTCACCTGTTAAGACGCTGCTTGCTTCAATGAGCCAGAGGGGGAAGGTGTCTACCATATATGCTGCTTTAAATAACAATAGCTATCCCGATCTATTAAACAATCTCCGTATTAAATGGGAGACTGATTTAGGGCAATTGTCCCAAGAGCAGTGGCTTCAGATTATGTGTTCACTTAAATACACTACACCATGTATAAGGTATAAGCAGGTTTTTTTCTACATTCTACACAGGTCCTATCGCACTCCGGTTAGTATGCAGAGGGCTGGTCTTAGGGAAGATTCTAACTGCCCCAGGTGTCAGGCAGCTGATGCCGGATTTTGGCACTTATTGTGGGACTGCCCTGAGATTTCCCTTTTCTGGCATAGAGTTTGGTGTGATGTAGTCATGACAGCACCGTCCCTTCCTACATTAGATCCTGGCATATGTTTATTTGGGCTAGATTTGGAGGAGACGCACTCTGTTTCGCTGTACAAATATGTCCTGTGTCTCACAACGCTAGCTAAGGTGGTTATTGCTAGGGTCTGGTTCTCTGCTGATATACCTAGGGTGGAGCACTGGAGGGCGTTGGTGAACGAGGTAATTCGCCATGAGAGACATATGTATAAAATACGGGGTTCCACCTCTCGATTTACGGAGATGTGGGGCCGCTGGGGTAGCGCAGGGCTGGGCGAACAAGTATTAAGCACATGAGCGACATTGTAAAACTATGGATACTCCTCGTCATGAATACATATATGTAATTATATATGATAAGAAATAACACGCACACCAAAATGTGATTGAAAAAATTGGTTTATTGATGGCAACTGTTAAAGTTATAGTTAAATTTCAATGCTGATGTTTTGTTTTGTTTGTTTGTGACATAAAACTCAATAAAAACTACTTGATTTAAAAAAAAAAAATTGTGGCAGTTACAGTGTGATACGATATATGGTGATCATTAAATAGCAGCATATCTGTATCTTATGTAGTATTACTTTATTTCAAATTAGTAGGCCAATTTGGAACACCGCCACTCCTCAGTAGGTGTTCTAACTGCCTCAAGGCATATTCGAGCCACCCCCTCCCCTGTGATGTTAGTGTATTAATATTTGTAGACACTCCCTTACTAACATGTGTAAGCCTGAATCTTCAGTGATGGTCCCTGGGACCAGGGGGATGCTGGGAAGTGGGTGGTCCAGTGTGCAGTGCGTCTGGAGTGGGTGATGGAATAAACAGCACAGCAGTGAACTCACATGTCTCTGTGTCCTGATGACTGGATTTACAAACGTATGAACAAAACATGGTGTCAGAAGAAGTTTAACTTGGATTGCTAGTGCTCTCAATAGTGTGAAAGAATTTTGCAGAAGTCTGTGGCTGTGATACTCTGTGTCTGCAAAGCCTGCCGTGTGCTCCTATCTTCAAACAGTGAGTAACCATGGATAAACTAGCTCCTCCAACCAGTATGCTGATGTCTGGTAACTTGTCTTAAAACTGGAGAAGATTTAAGCAAAGGTTTAATATTTATCTTGCTGCATGTGGAGCTGATTCAGAGGCTGACAAAATGAAGGCATCAATTTTCCTACATGTGATAGGAGAGGATGTGCTGGACATTTATAATAGTTTTCAGTTTGCTGAGGGGCAGAATATGGTGCTATCTTCTATAATGCAAAAGTTTGAAGATTACTTTGTGCCAAGGAAAAATGTGACATATGAAAGATATAAGTTTTTCACATGTGATCAGAAGTCTGGAGATGGATTTGATCAGTATGTTACAGAGCTGCAATCACTCAGTAAAACCTGTGAGTTTGGTGATTTAAAGGATTCACTGATTAGAGATCGTATTGTCTGTGGAATACCTGATAATGGACTCAGAGAGAGATTGCTGAGAGAGCAAGACCTAACACTAGAAAAGGCAGTGACTATGTGTAGATCTGCAGAAATAACTAGATTTCAAGCCAAAAAGTTACACAAGGACGCTGATGCTGCTGTATATGTAGTGCAGAAAACGGAGCAAAGCAAACCTCCATTCTCAAGAATGAAGCAGTCTAAGCCACAGTCTAATAAGGAAATGTGTAGTAGATGTGGAAATGCTCACAATCCTAAAATGTGCCCTGCTTATGGTAAAACCTGCATGAAATGTGGTAGACTTAATCACTTTGCCAAATGCTGTAAAATTAAAAGTAAAACAACCAAAGTGCATACTGTTAAACAAACAGATTAATTCTTTGTGGATTGCATGGAACTTTGCAGTGCAGATAAGAAGGAATGGATTGTCCCTTTAACTGTGAACGAGATTGTCATTCCCTTTAAGCTTGATACTGGCGCGCAGGTGAATTTAATATCATTTCAAGACTATAAGACTTTTAGAGTAAAACCTAAAATTCATCCAGCCAAAGTGAAAGTTACAGGGTACACTGGGGAGGAAATTCCTGTGAAAGGTACATGCTTAGTGACACTGAAATATAAGGGACAACAGTTTAAAACATCTCTACTGATTGTGGATAAAAATGTGCAACCGATTCTAGGATTAAGTTCCTGTGAGAAACTAAGCTTGCTAAAGAAAGTTTTTATGGTGACATCACAAGTAGAAGATGACTGCAAATCGATGTTTACAGAATACAGAGACTTGTTTGAAGGTCTAGGTTGTTTGCCTGGAGAGCATAAAATAAATATAGACACGCAAGTTTCTTCAGTGATACACCCCTGTAGAAAAGTGCTGTTTGCGCTGAGAGAAAAACTGAAACGAGTTAAATCGCATGGAAGCCTTGGGTGTGATACAGAAAGTTGATGAGCCTACTGAATGGGTAAGCTCCTTAGTAATTGTTGAAAAGAAAAATGGACAACTCAGAATATGTCTAGACCCCAGAGATTTAAACAAAGCTATTAAACGAGAACATTTCAAACTACCAACCAGAGATGAAATCATGTCGCAATTTGTGGGTGCAAAATGGTTCAGTAAATTGGACGCATCTTCAGGATTCTGGCAAATGAAGCTAGATGAGGCCAGCTCAAAGCTTTGTACATTTAATACACCAGAATGTCGATACAGATTTCTTAGACTACCATATGGAATTTTGTCTGCTCCAGAAGTATATCCCAAAAAGATACACATGATTTTTGAACATTTCCCAGGTGTTGAAACAATGATGGATGACATTATTGTCTGGGGATCTACAAAGGAAGAACATGATTCTAGATTGAGACAAGTAATGGAACTTGTCAAGAAAGTGAATCGAAAGCTAAACAAGGACAAATGTGAATTTGGCGTGAATACACTTACCTTTATGGACAACGTGGTCTCGGATCAAGGTGTAAAACCAGACCCAAGGAAAATATCAGCCATAGTGAACAAGAAGAAAGTTGGCAAAACTTGAAACAGCTTATTACAGAGCAACGAGTGCTAAAATTCTTTGATCCTGCGAAAAGAATAAGAATTTCATCAGATGCTTCGCAATTTGGCCTAGGCTCAGTGCTGTTACAAGAACATGAGGATACATGGCAACCAGTAATCTATGCATCAAGAGCACTGACAAGTGCTGAAACAACGTATGCTCAGATAGAAAAAGAACTTCTAGCGATCACATATGCATGTGAGCGATTTCATCAGTTTGTGTATAGTCAAACATTTACAGTGGAAACTGACCACAAGCCATTGGTAGCTATCATTACTAAATCATTGCATGACTGTCCCATGAGAATTCAACAAATGCTTATCAGACTACAGAAATATGATGTACACTTGCTGTACTGTCTCGGCAAATACATGTACATTGCTGATACACTTTCTCGTGCTGTGGACAAAAGTGAAGGTTCCAAAAGTCTGATGGATGAAGAGATAGAAGCCTATGTTAATTTGATCGCAGCTTCTCTACCAGTGTCTCTTGCAAGACCAGAACAGATTAGGAAAGAAACTGAGACAGATGACACAATGAAAGTGTTGAAAGATATCATTCTGAAAGGTTGGCCAGCAGAAAAACATGCGAGCCTGCTGTCTATCCAGGATTATTGGATGTACCGATGTGACCTTACAGTTGTCGATGGTATTATTTACAAAGGCAATAGGTTTGTCATACCTGCACGACTAAGGAAAACTATGCTGTGCAAGATACATGAAGGCCACTTAGGAGAAGAAAAATGTAAGCGGAGAGCGCGTGAAGTTATGTATTGGCCAAGAATGAACCAAGACATAGCACAGACTACAGCTACATGTGAATTATGTCTTACGTATAGACCGAAACAACGAGTCGAGCCACTGATTCCTCACGCAGTGCCAGAGAGACCGTACCAGAAAGTTGGCGCAGATTTTTTTGATTGTAATGGGAAAACGTACATTGTCGTGACTGAGTATTACTCTAACTACCCTGAGGTGAAGACACTACATACAGCTACTAGTAAAGCCGTAATCAATTGCATGAAGTCAATCTTTTTTTTAAAAAGCTTTTTTTGGGACCGCACTAGTCTGCAATAAATTATTAATGCCCTCTGAAAAACTGATTTATAACGCTGAATTGCTTATGGATACAGCAACCTTGTGCGTGTGGATAGATAATCCTTTTTGCAGAAATATGTTGCTATCAGTGGTGCTCCCAAGAGTCAGAGAAGTATCATCTAAGAAAAACCAACAAAAGAAAGTTGGAAAGTAGACTCTTGTACTCCCACACAAGAGTCTACTTTCCAACTTTCTTTTGTTGGCTTTTCTTAGTCAATCTTTGCAAGGCATGGTGTTCCTATGGAAGTGTTCACTGACAATGATCCTCAGTTTTCCAGTGTTGAATTTAGACAATTTGCTGATGAGTGGGAATTTGTCCATACTACGTCAAGTCCCCACTATACCACGCTCAAATGGGTTGGTGGAAAGTTCAGTAAAAACTGTAAAGAGTCTTATGAAAAAAGCTCAAGAAGGTAAAGAAGATTTCTACAAAAGTCTTTTCATCTACTGCAGTACACCTTTACAGAATGGGCTTTCTCCTGCACAAATGCTGACGGGAAGGAGGATTAGAGCAAATCTCCCGATACATGATGAACTGCTTAATACACATAACTCGGCGTTGGTCAGACTGAGTAAGGAACGTTAACAGGCGAAACAGAAACTGTTCCATGACAGGCGAGCAAAAAGCTTATCTGATCTAAAATCGGGTGACCAAGTCCGTCTCACGAGAAAGGTATTTGGGTGCAGAAAGGTATTGTGCAAGCACAAAGATCTTATACTATACGTACAGAGCATGGAACGGAAGTAAGAAGAAATCGGGTGGATTTAAGATCTCAACCTAACCATAATGAAGACAACATGAGTGAAGAATACCCTTCATCTGACATGTATGATGATCCTGATAATGGTGTACAAACTACGATTCTATAAAGGTCCAATATGGTCGATGAAACGCAGACTGTGTATGGAAGACCCAACAGGGAAATACGCAGACCTGAGAGACTCATTGAAACGTGTTAGATGATGTTCTTAATATGACGTTGTTAATTGTTGCATTGAAGCGTACAGGGCTTATCTTTAAAGAAAAGAAAATGTGATGTTAGTGTATTAGAATGCTTAATATTTGTAGACACTCCCTTACTAACATGTGTAAGCCTGAATCTTCAGTGATGGTCCCTGGGACCAGGGGGATGCTGGGAAGTGGGAGGTCCAGTGTGCAGTGTGCCTGGAGTTGGTGATGGAATAAACAGCACAGCAGTGAACTCACATGTCTGTGTCCTGATGACTGGATTTACAAACGTATGAACAAAACATCCCCCAATGCCCGTTATTGTTACCCTGTATCCGGTGTTGCTCAGCATTGCTAGGCATGAGAACGTCCAGGCATGAAGCTATAAAGATGGTAGTTAATTAACATTTGTTGAGCCAGAGGCTTGTGAATGTGGTAGCTGAAGGGGTAATGGTGTGGGGCAGGGGCAGGGGCACTTTAAGAGAGGAGGCGGCCCAGGTGCAGCCTCCTCCGTTCGGGCCTGCGCAGATCTCCGGGAAAATGGTGCAGCGGCCATTTTCTCAGTGATTTTTGTACTGAGCATGCGCAGAACTCCGTGAAAATGGCCGCTGCGCCATTTTCACAAAGTTTTAACTCCGCCACAGATATCGGCGCGGGACTCCGGAGGGGTGAGTATTTAGAGAATGGGTGCAGTGGGGGCCCCCTCTGGATTCAGGGGCCCGTGTGCACCGCGCACACTGCACCCATTATAGATACGCCAGTGGTGTGGGGCCAAGGGAAGGAACCTTTTATATAGGGTACAAAGATAAAGTTGGAATGAAATAATGACATGGATATTTTTGGAAATTCTTCTCAACACATTTACCACCTAAGGACCCACGCCATGTGTACCTCTCTAAGGGGTCTATTTACTAAGGCTCAGATGGAGAAACAGTGGACGGAGATAAAGTAGCAGCCAATCAGCTCCTAACTGCCATGTGTTTGGAAAATGACAGTTAAGAGCTGATTGGCTGGTACTTTATCTCCAACCACTTTTTTTTTTTTTATATCTTTATTAGGTGTTTTCATAAATGAAATCACAACATAACATAAAGAGTATATCAACATGGCAAAAATCCGTATCTTGGTGAGAGAGTTTGAATAGCCGACACATAGCAGTGCATGTAATAACATTGAAATGATCCAATTCATTAGAATACTGTATTCCAGCATTACCATAGAATTGCTATAACAATGCTATTTCTGATCAACCAGTGAAAAAAGGCATCCAATGTGCAATAAAATTCTCTATTGTCCACTATATAAAAGCTTAATCACTTCTCTCCTCGGAGTTAATCATACTCACATTAATGTCAATATATTCATTAACATAAAATCAAGCAATAAACAAAATAAACTGTTGAAAAAAGGGGGGTGGGGGAATGGATCGTCTCTATCATAACAGTACAATTAGCTTATATAGTGCCTCGGATGTGGATGTCTCCAATTGAGGTTGGGTCATGTGCCACCAAGATTGTGTCCTTGCTAATCGCAAACTCTTATATTATCCATACATATAAGACAAATATTAAGCTACAAGTACTAGAGGTAATGTTAAGACCGTGGGGTAAATTTACTAAGATGGGAGTTCTATTTGAGATGGGATGTTGCCCATAGCAACCAATCAGATTCCAGGTATTATCTTCTAGAAGGTGCTAGATAAATGAGAAGTAGAATCTTAGTGGTTGCTATGGGCAACATCCCATCTTAAATAGAACTCCCATCTTAGTAAATTTACCCCCATGAAAGAAGTCAGACATTTCAAATTGTATACTATAGATGGAGGCTGTGTGTTAATATATGGGCCCCATTTTTTTAAAAGAAACTATCTTTGTCTTACGTCCTAGAGGATGCTGGGGTCCACATTAGTACTATGGGGTATAGACGGGTCCACTTGGAGCCATGGGCACTATAAAAGTTTGATAACGTGTGCTGGCTCCTCCCTCTATGCCCCTCCTACCAGACTCCGTTTAGAACATGTGCCCGAAGGAGCCGGTCACATCTCTGAAAGCTCCTGAAGAGTTTTCTGCATTTAATTTTAAAGTTTGTTATTTTCAAGCAGGACTTGATGGCACCAGCCTGCCTGCTTCGTGGGATGTAGGGGGGGAACTGCCCAACCCCACTAAGGGTTAATGGTCCCGTTCCCCGCTGACAGGACGCTAGCTCCTGAGGGAACTATTCGCAAGCCCCACCACGGCGAGTGTACATTCCCACAGCATGCCGCCACATCTAAGAGAGCCAGAAGACAGAAGAGTGGTGAGTACAAAGCTGGCGTCCCAGGTAGCGGGTCGCCGGCCTTTACGGCGGCATTAGGGTACGGAGACGCACGGCTTCTAACGAGGTGGGCTGAGTCTCCAGACTTAGTACACAGTAATGTACACAGTACCCAGACTGGCGATACAGGCTTAAAAGGGGGCTGCCTCCATTTTATGCATTTAGAGATGACAGGCAGTATAAAGAAGAGCGGGAGGACCGCGCACCATTGTAGGGGCAGGGCTTCACTATGAGCGGATCAAGCAGCTCACAGGCGCCATTTTACACACTATCAACACATACGCTGACTGCAGGGACGCGCAGCTCGTCCGGAGAGCCTCCAGATTACCTCAGCGGTACCAGGGGGGAACTATATACTTGTGTACTAAGTCCCTAATCTGTGACCCGGCTAAGCTTGGCTTTAGCAATAAGGGCGCAGTGTGCTGGTTCTAGCCTCTCTCTGTGTCTCTCGGGAAGGGCTCTTTGTAGGTTAATTGTGCATTTAACCTTTTCCTGTGTGTGTGCTGTTACTGCTGCAGTATGTCAGGCAAAGAGTGTGAATCATGCAAGACACTGGTCCTCTTCTCGAGGGGGTTCACTAGTGTGTACTCAGTGTAGTGTCCCTTCTCAGGCTAGTGGGGCAGAGCCAGCATGGCTGGACTCCATTCGGGGGATGATTACCACCATCTCTACTAAATTAACTCGTAATGAGAAGGAGACGCCATACTTAAGACAGTCTGTGGCTGAGTTTATGCAAAAGGACTCAGTACTCAGACCAGCATCTCAGTCCTCTACTATTTGTCCCATATTCTGCATTCTGACTCTGATAATGATGGGACAGAAATAGGGGAAGGTGAGGTGGACACAGAGGTAGGGGAGGGTACTCTGTCGCAGGGTGTAGAGGCTCTCATGGGTGGATCATTCCGAGTTGATCGCAGCCAGCAACTTTTTGCTGCTGCGATCAACTAGTCCATGCCTATGGGGGAATGTATTTTAGCTTAGCAGGGCTGCGATCGCTTGTGTAGCCCTGCTAAGCTAAAAAAAATTTAAAGCAGAAGTAGACTAGCCCTGGACATACTTTGTGCGATGGATCCAGCGATGATGGGCCCGGCTTTGTCGTCACTCCTTCGCCCTCCGTTCTGCTGGACACGCCTGCGTTATACTCACCACTCCCCGAAAACGGCTCCAAACGGTCCGGATCCGCCCTATCATGCCTCCTTCCTGTCAATCTTCATTGCGGTCCGCTCTGCGACCGCTTCCATCTCAAGAAGCAACGTAATCCGGCGACCCCTGTCGCCGGGCAACGTCACGCACTGCAGCCACCGCGAATGCGCATTCCGCACCTGTTCGCACCGCAGTGAAAGACCGCTGCGTGCGAACGGGGCGGAATGACCCCCATAGACTCTATCAGGGAAGTCCTAAATATTTCTGATAAGGTGACAGAGGAGTGTGAGGAATCTTTCTTTAATGTGAAGAAAAAATCCTCAGCCACTTTTCCTGTATCAAAGGAACTAAATACCCTAGGCGGTTATTGTCTTCTTTTCCTTTTCCTTCTGAGGATAGGAAAAAGTGAGAAAATCCACCGATAGTGGATACGTCCGTCTCCAGGCTCGCACGTAAAATAGTACTACCTGTTCCTGGTGCAGCCTCCCTAAAGGATACAGCTGATCATAAGATTGAGACTACCCTCAAATCTTTGTATACAGCAGCAGGGGTGGCCCAGAGACCCACTATAGCACGTGGGTGGATTACACAAGCCATTGGAAAATGGTCTGGTAATTTAATTGAGGGTTGAGACACCTTGCCTTAAGAGGAAATTATTTTACTCCTGCAACACATACAAGACTCGGGGAACTTTATGGTTGAAGCCATTAAGGAGATAGGTCTGCTTAATGCACGCACCACAGCTATGGCAGTGTCGTCATGCAGGGGATTATGGTTACGTCAGTAGACTGCTGACGCAGACTCTAAACAAGGTGTGGAGGGCCTGCCTTTCACAGCTACTGTGGGTAAATCCACCTATCTCCCTTCTGCAGCTCCGCCGGCTAGGAAGGCCTACTCAGGACCCAATTTGCAGTCCTTTTGGACTGCAAAGTTTTGGGGCAGAGGTTCCACCGCCAGAGGCGCTAGAGGAAAACCACGCAAACCGGTGACTGTTGGTTCTCAGGAACAGAGCTCCGGCTCTGTCTCCTCAAAGCCCCCTGCATGACGGTGGGCCGCGATGCCTGGGAGACAGGCAGGTGGGAGCTTGGCTAAAAATTTTCAGTCACGCCTGGACAAGATCTTGCCAGGGGTTCCGGTATGAATGGTCAACAATGTTAAGGTCGACAGTCATTCGGGCGATCACTATTGGTCGACATTGACATGGTTGACATGGATAAATGATCAACACATGAAAATGGTCGCCACATGAAAAGGTCAACATGGATTTTTGAACTTTTTTTGTGTCATTTTTTCCGTAACATGACCAGGAACCCCAATTAGTGTACCGTGTCCCCCTGCATGGCTCGCGGCTGCTGGCAAGGTGCATCGCTCCACTACCACTGCACTCGGCGCAGGTCACTATTCCCAATCGTAGTCCACATGGATGGTAAAGTATGAAAAAGGTAAAAATCTATTTTTTATTTTTAAAAGCCATGTCGACCTTTTCACGTGTCGACCATTTGTCCATGTCAATGTCGACCTTAACATTGTCAACCAGCTGAACGGATACCCTTGCCAGGACCCCTGGGTCATAGACCTTATATCCGAGGTCTACAGGCTGGAGTGCCAGGATCTCCCACCTCAAAGATTCTTCAAATCAGGCTTACCAGTTTCACAAGAGGCAAGCATAACCTTACAAGAAGCTATTCAAAAACTGTTACAGACCCAGGTCATTGTTCCAGTTCCACCTCATCTACAAAACAGGGGATACTATTCCAGCTTGTTTATAGTTCCGAAACCGGACGTCGGTAAGACCAATCCTAAATCTCAAGTCATTGAACCCGTACTTACGGACGTTCAAGTTCAAGATGGAGTCTCTGAGAGCAGTGAGGGGGAATTCCTAGTGTCTCTGGATATCATGGATGCGTAACTTCACATTCCAATCTGGCCGCCTCATCAGGCCTATCTACAATTTGCACTGCAGGACTGTCACTACCAGTTTCAGGCCCTGCAATTTGGTCTCTCCACGGCACCAAGGGTGTTCACCAAGGTGATGGCAGAGATGATGATGCTACTCTCCAAACAGGGAGTGAACATAATTCCTTACCTGAACGATCTTCTGATAAAGGCTGCATCCAGGGAGCAATTGTTGGAGAATATTGATCTCACACCAGATTACTCATGGATCATGGGTGGATTCTGACCCTGCCAAAATCTCACCTAGAACCAACATGGAAGCTACATTTCCTGGGAATGATACTGGACACAGAGTATCAGAAAGTGTTCCTTCCCTTGGAAAAGGCAACGGTAATCCAGTCGATGGTTCGGGCTGTCTTGAAGCCGAACTGGATCTCGGTACATCTATGCATCCGCCTTCTGGGAAAGATGATGGCTTCTTACAAGGCGATTCAGCATGGAAGGTTTCATGCGAGGCCCTTCCAACTGGATCTGTTGGACAAATGGT
The DNA here is from genome assembly GCF_028390025.1 of Pseudophryne corroboree. Lineage (NCBI taxonomy): Eukaryota > Metazoa > Chordata > Amphibia > Anura > Myobatrachidae > Pseudophryne > Pseudophryne corroboree. The sequence continues at coordinate 24,699,252 of NC_086450.1, forward strand.
GCAGATCGCATCTACACATGCATCAGAGGATTCGTCTGTCACCAAAGGCCAGAATCTCCACACTGTGGGGGTTACAAACTTCTCACCTGGTGGAGGGTCAAAGGTTCGGGATTCAGAATCGGATTCTGTTAACCACAGACGCAAGCCTCAGAGGTTGGGGAGCAGTAACCCAGGGAGCGCAATTTCAAGAAAGATGGTTAAGTCAGGAAGCCACCCTTCCGGGAGTAGACAACTGGGAAGCAGATTTCCTAAGCAGACACAGAGCCCCTACTTGATTTTCCATGAGGACAGAGCTGAACTCGGGACTCGTCAACAATTCCTTCCTAAGGTGGTGTCGGCATTTCACATCAACCAGCCGATTCTGGTTCCGGTTGTTACTGACACCTCTACTGTTTCAAAGTCCTTGGACGTTGTACGGGCTTTGAAGGTATATGTAAAGCGAACGGCTCGTATCAGGAAATCGGACTCGCTGTTCATTCTCTATGATGCTAACAAGATTGGGTGTCCTGCTTCAAAGCAGTCGATTGCACGCTGGATCAGGCTCACTATCCAACAAGCTTATTCCACGGTTTGCCGATTTCAAAATCTGTTCATGCTCACTACACTAGGTCGGAGGGTTCCTCCTGGGCGGCTGCACGGGGTGTCTCGGCATTACAGCTCTGCTGAGCAGCTACTTGGTCAGGTTCGAATACGTTTGCCAAGTTCTACAGGTTCAATACCTTGGCTTCTGAGGACCTTCAGTTTGGTCAATCAGTTCTGCAGGAACCTCGGCACTCTCCCACCCAGTTTGGGAGCTTTGGTACTTCCCCTGGTACTAATGGATTCTCAGTATCCCCTAGGACGTAAGAGAAATAGGATTTTAATTACCTACCGGTAAATCCGGGTGGTCTTCAGTATGCCGGCTGTCGGGATCCCGGCGCACAGTATACCGGCACCGGGATCCCGACAGCCGGCATGCCGACACTTATTCTCCCTCGTGGGGGTCCACGACCCCCCTTGAGGGAGAATAAAATAGCGTGGTGCGCGCCACTGTGTCCGCAGCGTGGCAAGCGCAGCGAGCCCGCAAGGGGCTCATTTGCGCTCACCACACTGTCGGTATGCCGGCGGTCGGGCTCCCGGCGCCGGTATGCTGGTCGCCGGTAGCCCGACCGCTGGCATACCCTACTACACCCGGTAAATCCTATTCTCGTAGTCCGTAGGGGATACTGGGCGCCCGCCCGGTGCTTCCTTTTTCCTGCACGGTTGCTTTTTTACCTGTTTGGTTTAGCTGTTGCTGTCCCTGTTTTTCAAGTTATGGTTAGCATGGCTATGCTCTTGTTATGGGTATGCTGGTTCGAAATCTCACCACTTTCCTTCTCTATTTTCTTTCTCTCAAAGTATGTCCATCTCTTCGAGCACAGTTACCTAGACCGAGTCTGGTAGGAGGGGCATAGAGGGAGGAGCCAGCACACGTTATCAAACTTCTACAGTGCCCATGGCTCCAAGTGGACTTGTCTATACCCCATGGTACTAATGGATTCCCAGTATCCCCTACGAACTACGAGAAAAGGATTTACCGGTAGGTAATTAAAATCCTATTATTTCCTTAGAGGATTTGGTTATAACTGGATGCAGTCAATTTACCTACAATCAAAATCCCGACGATCAAAATACCGACAACCATTGACCGATGGTCAAAATAACGACAAGGTCAAAATACCGACATGGTCAAAATACCAACATTTAAAATGTGGGCTGGTCAAAATATCGACACAAGTTTTTAATTGAAACCGACTTGTTCATACTTTACCATCCCAGTGGGCATGGAGGGGGAATATAATAGTGTGCCAAGCACAGCGAGGCACTGTGCCCAAAGCATGGCGAACACTGCGAGTCGTGCGAGGGGACGTGGTACACTTATACGGTGTTCATGTCGACCTATAAATTTGTACATTTGGGCAGTATGGGAGTTAGTGGGTCTCCAAGAGTGGAAGGAGATATAGGAGGAAGGAGTGATTTTACATAGTGAGACAGCTGTAGGAAAGAAAAATAATAGGAATCAGGGAGACCATATTGTTCTTGAAGGTCATGAAATGAGAGCACATTGCCCCCTGAGTCAAAGACCTGAGCTATGGATTTTATCCATTCAGTCTCAATCGCTGAAAATTAGATTTTCCATCCCTGGCGTGAACGTAGGGTTGCCCTAAAGAGTTAACCCATTCGACCTTCAAGGATTTCGGTCTAACAACATTAATGAGCCACCACGCTTCATAGGTATCTTTGAAGAAAACATTATTGTATATATGTTTGGGAACATGTGTTCTAGGGGTCCGGTGAGAAGAAGGGATGAAGAATCTCACAATCTATCAGGAAGTCAGTATATGTATTTTGTTCCGATATCCAGTTAAGAGCGTATATGAAGAAAAGTGCCAGGGAATAATCAGTTAGATTAGGGAGACCTTCTTCCCCGTCCCTTCTTGACAATTTAGTTTCTTTGGAGATATCCATGGTTTTTTAGATTTCCAAATAAAACGTTTACATAACATCATTATACAGGTAATATCTTTAACAGTCAATTTAATCGGTATCATCTGCATTATATATGTCAATCTGGGCAGGATCACCGTCTTAATAACCTCCACTCTGACAAGTAATGATAGAGGCAGGTTATGCCAGTTGTCCAACGATTTTTCCATAAGAAGAGATTGCAGGGAGATAATTAAATCTATATAAATTTCCTATTTTATTAGGGATTTGAATACCTAAGTATTACATTTTGGAGTCCATGATTTGATTATCTGTAGCTGATAAAACCGGAACATTCCCTTTTAAAATTAGAAGTTCGGATTTGTTAATATTAATTTTGTAACCCGAATATTTACCGAACTGTGAGATTATCTTGATGGCAGTTGGGATAGATTGTTCAGGTTTGGTGAGGAATAAGAGCATGTCATCGGCGAAGAGTGATAGTCGGAGATCTATATTCCCCAAAGTAATCCCTTGGTAAAGGGGGGGATTGTCGAAGAGCAATTGCTAGAGGTTCAAGTGCCAGGGCAAATAGTAGGGGTGTTAAGGGGCATCCCTGTCTGGTACCTCTAAGTATCGGAAAACTATCCGACATAAATCCATTACAGATCATTCTAGAGGTCGGGAGGGTATATAGGGTTTTAAGAAATGAAATAGACATATCCGGAGAAGAAACTCTAGATAAAGTATCATATAAGTGGTCCCAGTGCACCATGTCAAAACCTTTCTCTGCGTCTAGTTGACATGGCGCACTGAGAATCGCTCACTGCAGCATGGACCCGCCTAATATTTGTTACAGAATTTCTACCCATGACCAAACCTGTCTGATCCTGGTGTACCAAGGAAGGTAGGACCAATTTCAAGCGCGTCACTAATATTTTTGATAGGATTTTATAATCCAAGTTCAATAATGGTACCGGTCGGTAGGAACCGGGATCAGACAGGTCCCTGCCCGGCTTTGGAAGAACCCGTAAGGTAGCTGCATTGAAGTAGTTTGGTATGTTGCCGGATGTCAATATATGATTGTATACAGGCACAGGTATTAATTTTGGAGCTAACAACTTATAAAATTCAGAAGTACAGCCGTACTGTGCCGGTGTTTTCCCCTGTTTAAATTTGATATCACTGACATAACTTCCTGAGAGTTAATGGGGGCAGTCAAAGATTGTCATGTTTCTGATAGTTGTGGAAGTGTTAGGTCTTCCCAGAAATCAGAATCAGCCTGGGAATATGAAGGATGGGATGAGTATAAAGTTTTATAAAAGGCTTGTAAAACTGTTGCAGTAGAAGAAATAAGAGAACCATCTGAACGTTTCAGAGGGTGTATAATAGATGGGGGGGGGGACAATGTCCTATCAACAATAATTAACTGGACTTATTTCCATATTTATTAAACTTTAATCTACCATGAAATGTGTAAGAGGATTCCATTTTATGGAATAAGTCTTCAAATGCCAGTGTTTACCTTCAGTGTAAAGTTTTCTGGCAGGAGGAGAGGAATGGCTTTTGTAGGGTTGAAAGGCCGAAGTAAGTGTATGTTGAGCTGTTAAGTAATCCTGTGTGAGTTTTTTCTTATTTGTGACAGGATGGGAAATAATCTCACCCCGTAATGTCGCCTTAGAGGCCTCCCAATAAAGCACTGGGTTATTCCGAAGGATCTCTGAGTTTCTTAGCAAAATTATCCCGAGCAGTAAGGAATAATAATAATAATAATAATAATAATAATAGGATTTTAATTACCTGAAACGGTAAATCATTCTCTCGTAGTCCGTAGAGGATGCTGGGGTCCATATTAGTACCATGGGGTGTAGACGGGTCCACCAGAAGCCATTGGCACTTTAAGAGTTTAATAGTGTGGGCTGGCTCCTCCCTCTATGTCCCTCCTACCAGACTCAGTCTAGAAACTGTGCCCGAGGAGACGACATACTTCGAGAGAAGGCATTACACAGGTAGTGGCGAGATTCATACCAGCTCACACAAACATGAAAATCCGGCCAACATGCCGGAACAACTCAGCAACAGCTGAAACAGTAAATAACGCAGAACTTACCTAGGAACCAGGTAACACTGAACCAAAATCAATGCAGGAAAACGAAGCGCTGGGTGGGCGCCCAGCATCCTCTACGGACTACCAGAAAAGGATTTACCGTTTCAGGTAATTAAAATCCTATTTTCTCTTATGTCCTAGAGGATGCTGGGGTCCATATTAGTACCATGGGGATGTACCAAAGCTCCCAGTATGGGAGGGAGAGAGCGGAGGCAACACTGCTTGACCAAACTGGAGGTCAGCAGAGGCCAAAGTATCGAACCTGTTAACTTGGCAAACGTGTTCGACCCAGACCAAGTAGCTCCTCGGTAGAGTTGTATCGCCGAGACACCCCGGGCAGCCGTCCAGGAAGATCACACCTTACGAGTAGAGTGGGCCTTTACGGATTTCGGACACTGCAATCCTGCCGTGGAATAAGCATGCTGGATAGTGAACCTGATCCAGCGTGAAATCGACTGCTTAGAAGCAGGACATCCAATTTTCTTTGGAGCATAGAGGACAAACAGGGAGTCACTTTTCCTGTGACAAGCCTTCCTCTTCACGTAACTCTTCAAAGTCCTCACTACATCCAAGGCCTTTGAAGTAATTGAGGAGTCAGTAGCCACTGGCACCACAATAGGTTGGTTGATGTGGAAAGCAGACACAACCTTAGGTAGGAACTGTGGACGAGTGTTAAGTTCCGCCCTGTCCTCATGGAAGAACAGATAGGGGCTTTTACAAGATAAAGCCCCCAATTCCGACACGCGTCGTGCAGAAGCCAAGGCCAACAAGGTGACCGCCTTTCACGTGAGAAACTTGAGATCAGCCTCCTGGAGAGGCTCAAACCAAGCAGATTGTAGGAACTGCAGCACCACATAAAGATCCCATGGAGCCGTAGACGCCACAAAGGGAGGCTGGATGTGCAGAACCCCTTTCAAAAAGGTCTGAACCTCAGGAAGAACAGCCAATTGTTTTTGGAAGAAGATGGACAAAGCAGAGATCTGGACCTTGATGGAACCCAGTCTTAGTCCCATATCCACCCCTGCTTGCAGGAAAAGGAGAAAACGTCCCAGTTGAAACTCCACCGCCGGGAACTTGTTGGCCTCACACCAAGAGACATATTTCTTCCAAATGCGATGGTAATGCTTAGACGATACCCCCTTCCTGGCCTGTATCAGGGTAGGAATAACCTCATTCGGGATACCCTTCCGAGCTAAGATCTGGTGTTCAACCGCCATGCCGTTCCAACGAAGCTGCGGTAAGTCTTGATAAGCGAATGGCCCCTGCAGAAGCAGATCCCCCCGAAGAGGCAAAGGCTGCGGATCTTCCACCAGAAAATCCAGCAGATCCGCGTACCAAGCCCTCCTTGGCCAGTCCGGAGCAATGAGGATTACCAGAATCTTTGTTCTTCTCACGAGTTGAAGAACCTTTGTCTCTTGACCTGGAACAGTACTTCCGTAGCTTCTTGTTGAGGTGGGAGGCCATCATGTCTATGTGAGGAACCCCCCACCAACCGGTTACCTCCTCGATCACCTCCAGATGGAGGCCCCTCTCCCCTGGATGGAGATTGTGTCTGCTGAGGAAGTCTGCTTCCCAGTTGTCAACGCCTGGAATGAAGATTGCCGACATCGCCACCGCGTGCCTTTCTGCCCAGATGAGGATTTTTGACACCTCTGCCATGGCAGCTCTGCTCTTCGTTCTGCCTTGTCAGTTTATGTAGGCTACTGTGGTCATCCGACTGCACCTGAACAGCCCGATCCTGTAGAAGGTGTGCTGCTTGCAGAAGGGCGTTGTAAACAGGATGTTTATTGGGAGAAGTGACTCTTGATCCGACCATCGTCCTTGAAAGGTTTCTCCCAGAGCGATCGCTCCCCAACCTCTTAGACATGCATCTGTGGTCAGAAGGATCCAGTCTTGAATTCCGAACCTTCGCCCTTCCAGAAGGTGTGGAAGTTGCAGCCACCAGAGGAGTGAAATCCTGGCTTTTGGAGACAGGCGTATCCTCTTGTGCATGTGTAGGTGAGAGCCCGACCACTGGTCCAAGAGGTCCAGTTGAAAAGGTCGAGCATGAAACCTGCCGTACTGCAGAGCCTCGTAGGCGGCAACCCTCTTCCCCAGAAGGCTTATGCATTGATGAACCGATATCCGGGCAGGCTGTTGGACATCCCGGACCATTGTTTGAATCACCAACGCTTTCTCTGCCGGGAGAAATACCCTCTGCACTTCCGTGTCGAGGATCATTCCCAGGAAAGACAGCCGCCTTGTCGGCTCCAGATGAGACTTCGGAAGGTTTAGGATCCAACCGTGCTTCCTGAGCAGCTGTGTCGTGAGCGCGTTGGACCGCAACAACCTCTCCCTGGATGACGCCTTGATCAGGAGATCGTCCAGATATGGAATTATGTTCACCCCCTGTTTGTGCAGGAGAACCATCATCTCCGCCATCACCTTGGTGAAGATCCTTGGTGCTGTTGAGAGGCCAAACGGCAGCGCCTGGAACTGATAGTGATCATCCATCAGGGCAAACCTGAGATAAGCTTGATGCGGCGCCCAAATGGGAATGTGGAGGTAGGCATCCTTGATGTCTAGGGACACCAGGAACTCCCCCTCCGACAGCCCTGAAATGACAGCTCTCAGAGATTCCATCTTGAATTTGAACTCCTTGAGATAAAAGTTCAAAGATTATAAATTTAGAATAGGCCGTACTGAACCATCCGGTTTCGGTACCACAAAAAGGTTCGCATAATAACCCTTGTTCCGTTGCTGAAGAGGGACCTGAATAATGACCTCTGACACAAATTTCCTGATGGCCTCCAGAAGAATTATCCTGTCCGCCAGCAGCGCTGGTAAGCCTGACTTGAAGAAACGGTGAGGCGGGGGCTCTTGAAACTCTAGTCTGTACCCCCTGGACACTATATCCAGAACCCAGGGGTCCAGACCCAACGACACCCAGACGTGGCTGAACTGCCGGAGTCTCGCCCCCACCTGATCTTCCTCCATGCCTAACTGTCCACCGTCATGCGGAGGACTTAGGGGTATCAGAAGTGGGCTTCTGGGTCTGGGAACCTGCGGGAGCGGGGTTCTTTCCTTTGGCACGACCACCTCTGAAGAAGGTGTTTGAAGGCTTATTTTTCCTAGGCCGCGCGGACCGAAAGGACTGTGACGTGTTAGATGAAAAGGGCTTTTTCGAAGCCGGTGCAGCTGAGGGGAGAAAAGGAGACTTACCCGCGGTAGCCGTGGCAATCCACGCATCCAGCGCCTCCCCAAATAGCGCTTGACCTTTGTACGGAAGGCCCTCCACACACTTCCTGGATTCCGCGTCCGGAGACCAGTTGCGCAGCCAGAGACCTCTTCGAGCCGAGACTGACATGGAGGAGATCCCCGCAGCCATGGAATCCAGGTCCTTCATGGAATCCACCAGGAACCCTGCAGAATCCTGAATATTACGCAAAAACAAATCAACGTCACCTTTGTCCAGCGTAGACGATTCCTCCTGCAGAGTGATTGACCACCTGGCAATAGCTTTAGCAATCCAAGCACAGGCTATAGTAGGCCGCAATATAGCCCCTGAAGCCGTGTAAATGGATTTCAGCGTAGCATCCACCTTGCGATCTGCCGGGTCCTTTAACGCGGTAGATCCCGGGACCGGTAAAACTACCTGTTTGGACAGCCTGGATACAGAGGCGTCGACTATCGGTGGGGACTCCCACCTCTTCCTATCTTCCCCTGGGAAGGGAAAAGCCACCAAGACTCTCTTTTCCTGAGTTTCCCATGCCTTTTCAAAGATAGCATTCAATTCCTTGGATGCCGGGAAAGTGAGGGGGGGGGGGGCTTCTTCTTATCTGTGAAGGCAGCCTCCTCCACCTGTTCCGGAGCTGTGTCTGAAATGTGTAAAACATCACTAACAGCCTCAATCATCAACTGCACCCCCCTGGCAAGCGATGCCGTCCTCCGCAACACATCCCCATCACCGTCTGCAGTCGGTGTCCGTGTCATCCTGCATAATTGCAAGCGCACGCTTATTAGAAAGTAGCGCAGGGGACCCCGAGGAGGCAGGATCAGACCATACCACCATAGAGGACTGGAGGACCTGAGTGGCATGCTCAGTCCTAGCCACCCTATCAGAAATCTGGGAAATAGTCCCCCTCAGAGAGACTAACCATTATGGCTCTCTAGCTGGGATCTGGGCTAAAACAGTGCAATCCTGATTACATGGAATGGAGTCTTCCTGGGAAGACAAATCCTCCGCAGCATATGAATCAGTGTCCCTAGACATGTTGCACACACACACACACAAACACCCCACAAACACACAGGGTATTTTGAGGACAGAGTTTTCCCCCCAAGACTGGCAGAGAGACACAGAGATTGGAGCCAACCCACACACAGCGCTTTTCAGACAAAGGGAGTCCCTTCCCAGCGCCGACTGTGTACCTTAATAGGCGACACAGCCTTTAAGCAGCCTCCCCTACCCTCTACAGCCCCCTGGTACCGTACAGACTGCTGGAGAAAGCTCTGGAGGGACCGTGGCTGCAGGCAGGAAAAATGGTGCTGAACGCTGCTGGGTCCGCTCTGAGGAGAAGCTCCGCCCCCTTCAATGGCGCGGTCTTCCCGCTCACAAGATGATTATACTGGCCGGAGGAATATGCTGACCTGTGTCCGCAGACCCCTACACGCTGAAGAAAACCAGTGCAGGGTCCGGAGCTGGCCCAGGGCACTCCCTCACAAGCGCCGCACCAAGGTACCGCTGAGCCTTCCAGGAGCGCGGGAACAACCGCTCTTCTGACCCGTAGCCGCCCTCTTCACACTGCCCCCCACAACGGGGGACAGTGACTGACTCGCCACACTTCAGCTTCTGAGAGGGTGGAGGCCTGCTGCCGGGGCGAGCGTTCCCCTGCGGCGGGGCGCAATCAGACCCCTCTGGAGCCACCGTCCAGTCAGCGGGAGCAGTGGCTCAAGGTCCCGCGGGGCGAACACTGCTTTCCCCCCCCCTTCACTCCAGGGAGGCTGTCGCCAACAGCCTCCCTGTAAAATAAAAAAACCTGAAATAAAAAAATGTACTCTTTACCAGAAGAACTCTGTACAGCTCCCCTAGCTGTGACCGGCTCCTCCGGGCACATTTTCTAAACTGAGTCTGGTAGGAGGGGCATAGAGGGAGGAGCCAGCCCACACTATTAAACTCTTAAAGTGCCAATGGCTCCTGGTGGACCCGTCTATACCCCATGGTACTAATATGGACCCCAGCATCCTCTAGGACGTAAGAGAAAATAATTTTATTTATATAGCGCTCTTTCTCCAACATGACTCAAGGCGCTTCAGTACAACCTGTCTTAATACCCTAGAAGTGTCTAAGGATGACGGGCATCTCCAATTAATAAAATCACTTCGCTCATGACCTACACACAACTCCACCCATAAAACCACGTGGTCGGACACAGATATAGTTTCCATCTCAGTTTTGGAAACCTTGGGGAGTAAAGAACTTGACATCAGCATAAAATCAGTCCTAGATAATGTGCCCATTGAGGCCAATAAACATGAAAATTCTTTGTCTAAAGGGTGTTTCACTCTCCACATCTAGTAGCAATAATTGTTTAGTTAGAGCAGGTATCCCAAATTTAGGGAGTTTCTTTCCTGCAAGCCCAGGGAATTGTTTATCAAGATGAGGGTTGGAAATAGGGTTAAAATCTCCACATAGGAGCAGGGGTGTATCTAGGGGTCTGAGCGCCCCTGGCAAAGTAAGGAACTGGCGCCCCCCACCTCCCCCACCCAGCGGGGGGAGTTACAGATAGGCTGAGGTCAGGGACACTGAGGGAGAATTACAGGGAGGGTGTGGTCAGGGACACAGAGGCAATTACAGGGAGGGTGTGGGCAGGGCCACTGAGGGGGAGTTACGGGGAGGGTACAAGCAGGGACACTGAGGGAGAATTACAGGGAGGGTGTGGGCAGGGACACTGAGGGAGAATTACAGGAGTGTGCGGGCAGGGACACTGAGGGGGAATTACAGGAGGGTGTGGGCAGGGACACTGAGTGGGGAGTCACAGGGAGACGGAGGTCAGGGACACTAAGGGGGAATTACAGGGAGGGTTTGGGTAGGGAAAATGAGAGGGAGGGGCTACAGGGAGGCTGAGGTTAGGGACACTGAGGGGCAATTATAGGGAGGGTGCGGGAAGGGACACTGAGAGAGAATTACAGGAGTGTGCGGGCAGGGACACTGAGGGGGGAGTCACAGGGAAGCTGAGGTCAGGAACACTGAGGGAGAATTACAGGGAGGGTGCAGGCAGGGGCACTGAGATGGAATTATGGGGAGGGTGCAGGCAGGGACACTGAGGAGCAGTGCCGTAATTAGACATTTTAGCGCTTTGTGCAAGAAACAGGCTCAGCGCCCCCCCCACCATATTTAAAATAGGGCCAGTGCGCGCTGTAGGTGTGCGCCAAAACTATAGGGGTGTGGCTTTATGTGGAAGGGGCGTGGCCACAAAATAATACCAATTCATTCTACGCTGCACAGTGGTCTCCATTAATCAAATGACGCCACTTACACACATTACGCCAGGCAGAGCCCCATTTTTTACATTACGCCAGGCAGAGCCCCATTTTACACATTACTCCAGGTAGAGCCCCTATTAAACATTACGGCAGGCAGAGCTCCCTTTTACACATTACGCCAGGCTGAGCTCCCTTTTACACATTACGCCAGGCAGAGCCCCATTTTTTACATTACGCCAGGCAGAGCCCCATTTTACACATTACTCCAGGTAGAGCCCCTAATTAAACATTACGGCAGGCAGAGCTCCCTTTTACACATTACGCCAGGCTGAGCTCCCTTTTACACATTACGCCAGGCTGAGCTCCCTTTTACACGTTACGTCAGGCAGAGCTCCCTTTTACACGTTACGTCAGGCAGAGCTCCCTTTTACACGTTACGTCAGGCAGAGCTCCCTTTTACACGTTACGTCAGGCAGAGCTCCCTTTTACACGTTACGTCAGGCAGAGCTCCCTTTTACACGTTACGGCAGGCAGAGCTCCCTTTTACACGTTACGGCAGGCAGAGCTCCCTTTTACACATTACGGCAGGCAGAGCTCCCTTTTACACATTACGGCAGGCAGAGCTCCCTTTTACACATTACGCCAGGCTGAGCTCCCTTTTACACATTACGCCAGGCAGAGCCCCATTTTTTACATTACGCCAGGCAGAGCCCCATTTTACACATTACTCCAGGTAGAGCCCCTATTAAACATTACGGCAGGCAGAGCTCCCTTTTACACATTACGCCAGGCTGAGCTCCCTTTTACACATTACGCCAGGCTGAGCTCCCTTTTACACGTTACGTCAGGCAGAGCTCCCTTTTACACGTTACGTCAGGCAGAGCTCCCTTTTACACGTTACGTCAGGCAGAGCTCCCTTTTACACGTTACGTCAGGCAGAGCTCCCTTTTACACGTTACGTCAGGCAGAGCTCCCTTTTACACGTTACGTCAGGCAGAGCTCCCTTTTACACGTTACGTCAGGCAGAGCTCCCTTTTACACGTTACGGCAGGCAGAGCTCCCTTTTACACGTTACGGCAGGCAGAGCTCCCTTTTACACATTACGGCAGGCAGAGCTCCCTTTTACACATTACGGCAGGCAGAGCTCCCTTTTACACATTACGTGCCGGTTCTCTGTCCTCAGTGCCTATGTACTGTGGGCCGAGAACACTCGGCACACACCTAGCTACAGCCCTGCACAAAAATCATGAGAACTCAGAGGTAGGCAATGTCTGCTCTCCATCGGGCACTACAGCAACCCGCAGCTCACTTTAACCTACGCTGGCGGCGGAGGGGATCGGGCAGTATCGCCGCGGCTCATTATAACCTCTGGTGGAGGGGGGCGAGTGGCCTGGCTGTACTATAAGCTCTGGTTTACGAGGGTGAGGGCAGGGCTTTACTGCCCGCGGCTGCACTTTAACTACCACAGCCTCACATTGTATTGCAGAACTACGGGTGTTACCAGCGGTACTGCGCCCACAGTGCATGTGCGCTGTGTGACACACACCTAGTTACGGCCCTGCTGAGGAGCAATTACGAGGAGGGTGCGGGCAGGGACACTGAGATGGAATTACGGGGAGGGTGCGGGAAGGGGCACTGAGGGGGAATTACGAGGAGGGTGCAGGCAGGGGCACTGAGATGGAATTACGGGGAGGGTACAGGCAGGGACACTGAGGAGGAATTACGAGGAGGGTGCAGGCAGGGGCACTGAGGGGAATTACGAGGAGGGTGTGGGAAGGGGCACTGAGGGGGAATTTCGGGGAGGGTGTGGGAAGGGGCACTGAGCGGGAATTACGAGGAGGGTGCAGGCAGGGAGACTGAGGGGGAATTACGAGGAGGGTGTGGGCAGGGACACTGAGGGTGAATTACTGCGGGCAGGGACACTGAGGAGGAATTACGAGGAGGGTGCAGGCAGGGACACTGAGGAGGAATTACGAGGAGGGTGCAGGCAGGGACACTGAGGAGGAATTACGAGGAGGGTGCAGGCAGGGACACTGGGGAGGAATTACGAGGAGGGTGCGGGCAGGGGCACTGAGATGGAATTACGAGGAGGGTGCAGGAAGGGGCACTGAGGGGGAATTACGAGGAGGGTGCAGGCAGGGAGACTGAGGGGGAATTACAAGGAGGGTGCGGGCAGGGACACAGGGGGAATTACTGCGGGCAGGGACACTGAGATGGAATTACGGGGCGAGTGCAGGCAGGGAGAATGAGGGGGAATTATGAGGAGTGTGCAGGCAGGGACACTGAGGGGGATTTACGAATTATAGGGAGGGTGCGGGCAGGGATACTGAGGGGGGATTACAGGAGTGTATGGGCAGGGTCACTGAGGGGGCAGTTACAGGGATGGTGCGGGCAGTGACACTAAGAGGGAATTACAAGGAGGGTACGGACAGGGACACGGATGGGGATATATGCACACATACATATAGTTAAAAACCCCTCTAGGTGTGATTGCACTGCATGTCCCAGCAAATCCAATTGACAAGGTGTGCTGGGACTTGTAGTCTCAACATAGCTGGACAGGCAGTCACTGGTCTAGATACCTCTCCACACAGAGCTCTTTGTAACCTGTGATCCAGACTGCCAGGACAGACCATGCAGAGCAGCTACGGTACCGCAGAAAATGTACAGGTATGCTCAGACTGCACTGCTGACTGGTGCTGATTGTAGTGGCTGGTGTTTGGTGACAGACCACGTGGGACCAATGAGAAGGGGAGCGGATGAGGAAGAGGAGGTGCCTCGCTCCTCCCCATACCTGGAAGTGCCCCGCTCCCCGGCTATATTCACCATCATTGTGACTGTAGTGCAATACGCTTCTGAGAATCCGGCAGTGGATGAGCACTGCTAAGGGATGTACTCAGTGAGAACTACTCTGTCATTCAACCGCCCGGCGTGGGAGGAGGAACGGGGTAAGTAAGGTCACAATTGTTTGGTAGGTGGTAGGAGCATACACATTAAAATACACAAATTTCTGACGATCATATAGAATGTGGCATAACACATACCGTCCCAGTGGATCAACACTGATATCAGAAACCTCAATCGGCAAATGTTGTGCAGTCAGAATAGTAACACCACAGGCTTTTGAATTATAGGAGGCTGATGCTAAAACTTTCCATTTAAGCATGTTCAGTTTGAGCGCTTCAGTGGGAGTAAGGTGCGTCTCCTGGAGGAAAATTATATCAATGTGAATATTACGTAAATACTGTATATTTGCCCAGATCTGTGACTCATTTCCTAACGCTGGGCGTGGCTAGAAGCTCTAATTGGGTTAGCGCCATGTTTATCACACCCAGTCCACAGCTGATTGGCTGAGAAACGCCCTCCCACACAGTTTACATCCAATGGGAGGCTCTGCCCTTTGCCTGCTGTGTATTCCCTGGACTCCACTCAGCTGCAGAGGCACTCGCCATCGGGGGGAAGCTGCGGTGCCTGGCCCGGCCCGGCCCCAGACACCTTCACCGTCTGCTGCAGGGAGCGCCAACAAAGGTCAGCAGCTTAATTGCTTCCAGGAGGAGCAGGAGAAGGATTACCCGCACCTCCAACCCATTCCCAGCACCACTAGCCCCCTCCCCCATCTGCGGCACCACCACAGCCGCCCCTCCACCAACCGCGGTGGCTTTGGACCCCCTCCCCCACCAGCGGCACCCCACCCGCAGCACCCCCGCAACCGCCCCTCCCCCATCCGCAGTGGCTCCAGACCCCCTCCCACAACCACCCCTCCACCATCTGCGGCACCCTGCACCTCTTCCTTCCTCTGCGCAACCGCCCCTCCCCCACCCACGGTGGCTCCAGACTCCCTCTCCAACCGACGGCTCCCCCGCACCCGGTCCTCCTGCACCTGCAGCACCGCCGCAGCCTCCCACACCCACGGCACCCCCGCAACCACCCCTCCCCCACCCGCAGCAACCACAGACCCACCACTCCCCCAACCACAGCACCTACTAGGTGATTCATCGTGCCCTGCGTGCGATGTTCACACCGTCGCAAGGGGCTACGGCCCCTTAACCATCGCACGCCCTTTGTCCGTGCAATATTTAACCACTCACAAAATGAAGATTGGAGGTCATACTCCAAATAATAAAAATAATGCACGCCCCAAGGGCGTGCAAGGGTTAAGGGGGCGTAGCCCCTTTCCGACGGTGTGTAGAGCACTGGGCTCGATGAATCACCTAGTGTTACCTAAATACATAAGTATATGTTTAAGCTTCTGGGGGGAGTTAATACCCCCACATTCCAGCTTCCTATCTTAAGGGACATTAGACAAATGCAATTGGGTATAACAAGAAATCAGTATTATGCATGTACAAAAGATAGAGGCATAAGCTAGATACCAGCCATCTCAAAGTAGAGACAATACATATAGGGTAGTAGGAATAGAAGGTACATAGGGCACTGGCGGAAATTACCGGTGTCAGCAACAATAAAGAGAACATAAAGAAACAAACAACATGCAGAAGAAAAGGAACATACATCACTGTCAAAACAATGACTTCCTTGGATCAAAGCACGAGAAACCGCACCTAAAAACAGAACAGAAACAATTTCTAGCTCCTAAACGATCGCACTCAGTAGTATACAGAAAATCTGAAAAGAGCCACGGAGAAAATACAAACGGTCAAATATAACAAACGTACATACAGGACAAGCCATAATGTATACGATTAAATGCATTAGAGAAAAATAGTTGTGATAATTCCAAGGGAGAAAATGCCGGAGTCACAAAACTTTTCAAAACTGTTATAATAGCAATAACCCTCGGATCTGGTAAGATTGTAGGCCGTGGGGTATGAGCCAAGCCGAGATTAGTCACAAACAGACATCTGCGCTGCATGGCCTTGAGCGCTGGCTTCTTCCGAGAGGAATGCCTCCGCATAAGATACAGTGAGAAAGTCCTCAAATGATGAGCCATTATAAAGGCGTAACCGTGCTTGGTACAGTAAAACAAATTTGCGACTTTCTTGAATTAAACGAGAGCATAGTGGCGCGAATACCTTCCTCATTTTTGTTAACTCAGCTGAATAATCTTGAAATATCAAGATTTTATGGCTGTCCCATGTCACATTCCAGTTTCTGTGAGACGCTGACCAAATTGATTCTTTGTGCAGATAATTGAGAGTTTTAAAAATCACTGCACGAGGTCTGGCTCCCTCTTGTGGTCTAATCGGACCTATTCTGTGGGCTCTCTCTATAACAATGGCCCTCATTCCGAGTTGTTCGCTCAGTAATTTTCTTCGCATCGCAGCGATTTTCCGCTAATTGCGCATGCGCAATGTTCGCACTGCGACTGCGCCAAGTAAATTTGCTAAGAAGTTTGGTATTTTACTCACGGCATTACAAGGTTTTTTCTTCGTTCTGGTGATCGGAGTGTGATGGACAGGAAGTGGGTGTTTCTGGGCGGAAACTGGCCGTTTTATGGGAGTGTGTGAAAAAACGCTGCCGTTTCTGGAAAAAACGCGGGAGTGGCTGAAGAAACGGGGGAGTGTCTGGGCGTACGCTGGGTGTGTTTGTGACATCAAACCAGGAACGACAAGCACTGAACTGATCGCACTGGAAGAGTAAGTCTCGAGCTACTCAGAAACTGCACAGAGAAATCTTTTCGCAATATTGCGAATCTTTCGTTCGCAATTCTACTAAGCTAAGATTCACTCCCAGTAGGCGGCGGCTTAGCGTGTGCAATGCTGCTAAAAGCAGCTTGCGAGCGAACAACTCGGAATGAGGGCCAATGTCCCCACATCTATCCTGGGATCTTGAATTTAATAAAATCAAACAGCTCTTGACCCTTTATAGATTCTGGGAGTCCTATAATCCTAAGATTATTATGTCATGATCTATTCTCAAGATCCTGGATCTTATTATGTAGCAGATATATTTCCTTGGAATGCTTAACCACAGATTGTTTCATGCCAACTTCATCTGTAAAACGTCTCCCATCCTGTGTTCGGTTTCTAAAACATGTTGGGTAAGTTGGGATAGCTGTTTTAAGTTATCAGCTGTTTGGGCTTTTATCAGAGGACCTATGGCCATGCGGGTAGCGCTGACCATGTCTCCATAGGTCACTGGGGAGTCTAATGGCGGTATCAATACATCAGAGGATGAAGGGAGTTTGGAGCGGAGTCTCTCTCCGATACATCTCCTACCTCTCTGGGAACTGCTGTCTCTGCGTGAGGGAAGTCTGGGTGGCAGCGGTAGCTCTGGAGCTGGCGTCCGATGCAATCTTGGCTTCCGTGCGACGCCGCTCCTTCTCCTTCTGAGACATGTTCTTTCCACCAGGCAATGGTAAAAAATACTTGTCCATGCAGTGGACGAAGTCTGGGTCAAGAGCTGGGTGGATGTGGCTCGTGGTGGAGGCTGTAACAGCCTAGTAATAGCTGCATGAGCGCATTCGGTAGCGGAGCTCTCTATCTCAGCTACCGCTCATGAGGCAGCTAGAAGCCGAAGTCTCTATCACCATCCACTTTATCTCCATCCAAGATTTAGTAAATAGACCCCCAAGTATTATGTCTCTCACAAAGTCACCTGCTTTTGAGGGTCCGTCGGTGTCTGAGGATTTCCAAGACACCTCTGATGCTGACCAGCGTCCTAGACTATTTTGCACCCCCCTACCAAAACAATGCTATCTTCTTATAAAGACTATGAGTCGCTGGAAAAGAAACTGCAATATACTTTAGTCAGAGGTGGATGCCTTGTCGCATCTGTGGGCCCATCACAGGGCCCTCAAAAAGCACAAGGAGATTGTTGATATCCATCAGTTGGCTATGCGAGAGATGGTGTCGAGGCAGGCCTCCAACCACCAGCTCCTACAGTACGTGACTAAATGGATGACTTAGATAATTGGGGCTTCAGCAATAACTTAATGATCTGTCATTCCTAAAGACATCCCTGCCCAGGGTCCAAAGATCCTTATGCTCCAGAGGTCTTCAATCAGACTGGCCCAGTGACGTTATCTGTCACCTACATTACTTTACCAAAAATGATGGGATGAGATTCTAAGGAGGGTGTAGAGCAGGCATGTCCAAACTGCGGCCCTCCAGCTGTTGTGAAACTACATATCCCAGCATGCCGTGACACAGTTTTGCTGTCAGAGAATGCTAAAGCTGTGTCAGGGCATGCTGGGATGTATAGTTTCTCAACAGCTGGAGAGCCGCAGTTTGGACATGCCTGATGTAGAGATTGACTTTATCAGCAATCACATCAAAGAGTACCAAGATCTTTCCTGGCACTCTACAATTGAGCACCAAATGAAACCACTCACAGATGCCCTGCACTCCCGTGACCTCAAGTATCGCTGGTGCTTATGGTAACTAACAATGATAAATCTGCCTCCCTTCACAGCCCGTCAGATTTTTTCCTCCTTCTGCTCCACTCTGGACATCCCCTTGGTCTCTGTTCCAGAGTGGCAGGCTTTCCAGGATTATCTTTCTCCTCCTCCTAATCTTGTTGTCCCCTATACCACTGATTTTGGTCTTGAGTCTAATGGTGAATCCAGTTGATTTTATATTTTTTCTTTTTTGAGGTCTGTTCTTTGATGATGTCCTTTCCCTTCCCGTTTGTGTTTCCCTCTTTTCCCCCTCCTCTGTCGGCCCAACACCTGAGTTTGTTTGCTACTTTTCTTATTGAGTTATGTCAAACCTACTACCTAGCCCGTCCATTTTATTTATCCAGCATTACCAGTATTTTCTACAGTATGTCACAGTTACATATAGTATCAATCAACGCTAAGGGCCTCAATATCCCTGGCGAGGTCTTGAGTGCGCTGTGAACTGTGTGCTGAGAAAGAAGATGTTGCCTTTCTTCAGGAAACAGGACTGCCCTCCTCTTAGGAATATGGACTTCCCTTGCCGCTACTTTACTAATTTTGAGGGGAAAATATTAGGAGTTGTGTTTTTATATGCACATGTTCCCTTACTGGCGTAAGTTGGTTGCAGGTAGAGACCTGCTGAGCAAGTGTGAACTTTATTCTTATTCTTTTACATTTCTTAAAGTCTACATGCCTAACCAAGGACAACTAGCCTTCCTTAAGACGGTTTTACAGCCCAGATTTATCAAGCCTTGGAGCGTGATAAATTACACGGTGATAAAATACCAGCCAATCAGCTCCTAACTGCCATGTTACAAGCTGGACTTGAAAAATGAGTTAG
This sequence comes from Pseudophryne corroboree, assembly GCF_028390025.1. Taxonomy (NCBI): domain Eukaryota; kingdom Metazoa; phylum Chordata; class Amphibia; order Anura; family Myobatrachidae; genus Pseudophryne; species Pseudophryne corroboree. The sequence continues at coordinate 24,718,449 of NC_086450.1, forward strand.
GAGCGGATTGGTTGGTACTTTATCAGGATTTGGTATGAAATCCCGACTGTCGGGATCCCGCTGGTCTAAATACCGATGTCAGAATCCCGCCCTTAAGTGCAGCGTGTACCCTCGTGGTCTAAATACCGATGTCAGAATCCTGCCCTTAAGTGCAGCGTGTACCCTCGTGGGTTCGCTGCGCACGCCATGCTTCAGGCTCGGTCTATTCCCCCTCGGGTCGTGGCGTGGACCACCACAAAAGTGGGGATTCCAACCGTCGTCATTTCTACGGGTGTCGGGATACCGGCGACAGTATTTTGACCGCCAGGATCCCGACAGTTTGGAAATTAACTGCGTCCCGTTTATCACAGCGCAATTTATCACTTTCCAAGGCTTGCTAAATCTGGGCCTAATCCTTTTATTGAGGGCTTTTTTGGTGTTTGGCAGTGACATAAGATGGGCCCTATACCCTGCCTTAGATTCCTCTAAAAAGTCTGCTAGATATTCTGACCATCTGCTTACAGAGGTCTTCCATGCCCTTATGCCTAATGAAATTAGATGCCCTTAAATGCCATAAACTATTCTTTCAGTGGGGAAAGAAGCCATTATAAGATGTTGGTGAAAGCTCTCCGTTCCCAGAGCACCTCCGCGTTTATCTCCAGTGTTAAGGATGCGACAGGTACATTCTGTAATATCACTAAGGATATAACATCCGCTTTTCAGGTATGTTATACACAACTGTATAATCTATCTGGCGAGGAGATTGGCTTGGATCCAGCTTTCAAGAAAGTTTGAATCCAAATTACCTCCTGCAAATAGGATTTCCGGTCCTTTTTAGAAGCTGGCAAACTGGCGATGGATGAACCTTTTACATCGATAAATTGGAGGAGGTTATTAAATCCACTCCAAACAGTAAGAGTCATATATGATCGCCTATTACAAAAAGTTTAAGGATATGCTCCTCCTTCTCCCCTTGCATCAGGCATTTAACGAGGTCTCCATTCTTTTGCCCTCTTCTCCCCCAAACCTTGCTTGCCCACATTACTGTTCTCCCTAAGAAGGGTAAGGACCCTGACTTAGTGTTCTAGCTACAAACCCATATCATTACTGAACTGGATTTAAAGCTCTTAGACAAGCTTTCTGCCATCGTTGGTACATTCCGACCAGGTGGACTTTGTCCTGGGTTGAGAAGGCAGAGATAACACCACAATGGTACCTGATCTACTCCATTTCACACTGAGCTCAGATGCTCCATCAATGCTTCTCTCGACAGATGCCAAGAGGACATTTGAAAGAATTGAATGGGATTTCCTGCTGTGTTTACTTGAACACTTGGGTCTGGTTTGGGCAAGATTGCACTTCAGGGGATTCACGTCTAATATATCTTGCCCCATGTTAGGATTAACTGGGAATTATCAGATCTATTTCTGATCCCAAATAGAACCCGCCAGGACTGTCTTTTGTCTCCTCTGGTTTTTATTCTTTGTATGGAGTCCTTGGCGATAGTCATTGTACAGAATGTCAGCATAGCAGGTGTGGGGGTTGGGAATGTGGAGTAGAAATTAGCCCTTTTTGCAATGGTTACTAACACGGTGGTGTCCGTCTCAATCCTTCTCTGCAAATTTATGGGCTTTGGAGAGCTCTCTAGTCTAAAAATTAAGGACTCCAAATTGGTGGCTCTTAATCTCACCATGGCAGTGCTCTTAAAACCCTCTTCCCCATTCACGTGGCACCCCTCTCACATCAAATGATGCATAAGAACCCATCTCAGACATTTCTTTCTAATCCCCTCCTTATTTCATAATTTGAAAGTGGAACTCCAGGCATGGTGCCCTAGGCCTCTCTCCTGGATGGGACAGATGTGTGTGATCAAAATGAATGTGCTCCCAAGTGGCCTGTATTTTCTGCAAACACTCCCCATTCTGATCCCCCGCTCCAGGTTTCCTGCACCTCATTCTACTGTCCAGGAGTTTGTTTTGGGCAGGTTGTAGACCCCAATATAAACATGAGGCCTACAACTAGCCTAAGCATTTAGGTGGTCTACAGTTGCCTCATTTCCTGACCTATTATCATGCTGACGAGGGTTGCGTAGTGGTCAAGTCAGAGTGAATGACTGAAAACTGGGTGCACATTGACCATGCTGACGAGGATTTTGTAGTGGTCAAGCCAGAGTGAATGACTGAAAACTGGGTGCACATTGAGGACACTTCACTCCTGATCTGGAGTCCTGGCCTGTCTTGGTTCTCTCCCGTCAATTGCCACCCACTGTTAGGTCCTACCCTGTTGTGTTGCATAATCTGGGACAACCTCTATTTTTCTCTCTCAATTGCCACCTTTGAGCCCCTTGTTTGGGAGCCCAGCCTTCCCTCCAAGACTTTCCCATTCTTCATTTGGGCTGGTGTGTGGGTGAGGGGTTGTGTGTGTCCACCTGGTGGACTCCTTTTGAGTTTTTTTGCCTGCATCTTGTCTTGAACAGTCATAAACTGGGTACACACCTAAAGATTTAGGTATTGTAATCTGGTAATGTATGGGAGCAAATGTCAATTGACCATTTGCTCCCAAACACTGGAAAACAGACAGTGGTTGTTCAGACAAATTGGTTAAATCCATTTGATTCAACAAATTTATCCGATCAATCATTTTTGTCCGTTTTCCAGCGTTTGGGAGCAAATGGTTGATTGTCATTTGCTCCCATACATTACCAGAATTTTGTACCTACTAGACAAATAGGTGTTTACCCAGTTTAAGTATCTATAACCGTGGGCACCTGAGCTTGTTCTGGCGTATCCACTAAACTTGAGACCTTCAATTGTACAGTACGGAATGGAGAACACTTGGATTTTGAATTTAAACACCCCTAAGCCCCCCCCCCCCCCACCCATCCACGACAATTATTACCACCTCTGGAAAAAAAAAAAGAAAGTCTTGCACCCAAATCCTGCTGAATGGCACAAACCCTTTATACAGAGGGGGGCTCAGCCTTGGGGCGTTGCCCTGGAAGTCAGTACAGTAACACGTCGCTGGCGCTGACACACTAACAGGCTGGATCAGACAGCAAGTCATGAATCACTGTCACAGGCTGGTTACACATTAACCCATTCAGTCACACTGGTAAATACTGGAGCAGATGAAAGGAGTCTTCTGGCCACATACTGCATCAAATCTCACGGCGGTATGTATTAATGCCCGAGATCGGAAGAGGTGCAGGATACCGGACGATCGCTGACTTTTTTTTTTTTTTTTAAAGGAGCAATCACTTACAAGGCAAAACCATGTCTTAAAGAGTGTTTGCCTCTTTAAAAAAGAAAAGAAAAGAAAAAGGTTCCTGATCGGCCGGCATCCCCTCCCCCCCCCAACTTCGGCAATCTCACACTCCATAACAAACCCGCCATAGATGTATGTAAAACACATCTGTAGGTCGACAGTAGAAAAGGTTGACAGGATCAAAGGTCAACACAATTTTTTTTGGGTGTTCTGTCTCTTTTGTGCCACAGAAAAAGCCCCATTAGTGTATTGCTTCGCTCGCCATGCAGCGGGCAAGGTGCCTCGGCTCCACTACCGTTGCGCTCGGCAAAAGGTTACTATTCTGAATCGTAGACCACGCGGATTGTAAAGTATGAAAAAGTTGAAAAAAAACCCCCAAAACTTGTGTAAACCATTGTCACGTTGACCCTTTGAACTGTCTACATTTTACATGTCGACCTTACGACCCTGTCCATCTTTTGCGTGTCTACCGTTAGTGGTCGCCATATTGACTCTAGACCTTTTCAGTGTAGATCTATAGACCGGATACCCTTTCAAATATATTTTGATAAAAAAATGACTAACATTAAAAGAGCCCACTAGAGGGCGCTCTGCTCTACTAGAAGAGGGATTTACAATGGGGTCTTTTGAAATCCAATTTTGTAGACTACAGTGATGCATGTAACATAGACACAATACCGGAGCAGCGGAGCACTATCACACAGTACTAGCTGCTACGGCAAAAGACACATGCCCGGGTGACTATCTCTGCATTGGTTCGTGCGTGACAGAAACCTACGCTCACAAAGGGACCGTTTTCCTTTATTAAGTTATGGTTATTACAATGATTGCAGCAAAATACATTTTATCCAAATATTTTCTCGTACTAAAAATCGGTTACAAATTTCTACCCAGGATGGTCCTCGGAGATCTGGGTTAGTCAGGACGGCAGGGAATTAAAAACAAATAAAATAAAAGTTTCAAAGCGTACCATGTCTTCTCCCAAAAACTCTCCCTCCTCTATAGTATACAAGGTCCTGGAATTACAATCGTGTTCAGATTTCATCCTTTCACTACTCAAGATTTCATTGAAAAAAATAAAAATAAAAAAAAACTTCAAGTTCAGGAAAAAATAGTGTAATAGGTGAGGGTGAACTTTGAAGCACTTTTAAAAGGAGCAGCGATTGAGGAATTGAGGTTCCGTCACCTGTGTGCTCAACGGCGTTTTCCAGAAGTAGAGAAGAACTTGGCACCTTCCGAAATCTAAACTCCTTTGAATTCTGCATTAATCCTTTGATTTCATAGACGTGACCTACATAAAAATATAAAACTATTTCTCTAAAAAAAAATACCCTAAAAATGGCACTTCTTGCCTATTGTCTCAAAGATTCGGTTGTGCTTAAAATCAGTATGGACTTGGTTTATTTTGGTGGCCTGATCTATGCCTTACATTCTTCCGCAGAGGATTCTGGGATTGGTAGCCCTGTTTCCACCAGTTGAAGACGCTAGATCTCTAGTACCAGCCATGTTGATACAGCGTAGATCCAGCAGGAAGTCCAAGAGTCAGCGATCAAGCTACACAAAGTGTTATTGCCCAGCAGGAGTGTATAAATGTGCAAATAAGCCAGGCATGACCATTCCCCAAACCGCCGACTACGCCAACGTAGGTTAGAGCAACGCAACGCTCGTCTGTGTAGCCCCTTCTCACTCCTTATCCCCGACAAGCCTGAAGCCATTCGATGTTCCGTTGTAGGACTTTCCCATCATGCTGTACACTTCATCTACGTTGTGGGTGGAGATTGGCTGGCGGTACAGCGGGTTCGATGCCTAGAATCATTAAAAGCAAAACAAGTATTAGTACCGCGGCTGGTTTATCAGCTGGTCCTTCAGATACATCAGTTATTAATGGATGTGCCGCAACCTCCTTTACTCCATCGTCATTCCCGATACAGGGTGGAGGCAGGGTGCATCAACTGGATATATCCAAAAATTACCATGCTAGCAGTCAGTGTTTTTGGCTGCACATCTGTAGACTTTTTTTTTTTTTTTTCCAACTGGCCATGCCTGACCATTCCCTAGCTCGCCAACTGCGCATATGTGAAAATAATATTACTCCTGGAAAAGATCAACTTTAATTTGATGATTTTTTTTTTTTTTTTTAAAGATGAAGTTCCAGCATTGAGCAAAGGATGGATCCAGGACTGCCGATTGGCCATCCCAGATGTCCGCCACCCTCGTCACCCCTTCCCGTCACTCACCATTTCATACTTGGCTCTGGACCGCTCACTTTGAAATCTTGCGAACTCCCGGCGATCGTGGATGGTGACGAGCAGCTTCCAGACGGCCAGAAGGACTAGGCCGACCAGGAGAATACTGCCCACCACAGCCAGGAGGACGGTCTTGGCATCGGGGGGACTGGCACATTCTGGAGAAGGACGAGAGGTATATCAGGGTGAGATAAGACAAAGCGCTGTAACGCAGAGGCACGCCTCCGGCTGTGGTCTCCTGCTTCTTACACCTACTCAGTCTACGTCTTTATCAGTTCTATTTCTTACAGGTAAGCAGGATATTATTATTTTGTACATGGATAAAAGCATTGCTTGAATTTCCAGCTATGTATTCTGGAGAGCCGCCCCTGGCATCGGATCATAGAGTAGTGTGACTATAGGAGCAGGATTATATATTCTTCTATGTCCCTGTGCAGTTTACCTTGTTATTAAGTTTATGACAGGGGGACTTCCCCGGCAGCAGTAGAGGGGAGGTAGGGTGCAGATCCCCCGGCAGCACATGAGGGGAGGTAGCGGGCGACTCCCCCAGGAGCACGCAAGGGAAGGTAGGGTGCGGATCCTCTGGTAGCACGCGATGGGAGGTAGGAGGTGGATCCTCCTGCAGCACATGAGGGGAGGCAGGGGGCGGATCACCCAGCAGTACAAGAGGGGAGGTAGGGTGCGGATCCTCTGGTAGCATGCGATGGGAGGTAGGGGGCGGGTCCTCTGGCAGCACGCGAGGGAAGGTAGGGGGCGGATCCCCCGGCAGCACATGAGGGGAGGTAGCGGGCGGCTCCCCCAGGAGCACGCAAGGGAAGGTAGGGTGCGGATCCTCTGGTAGCACGCAATGGGAGGTAGGGGGCGGATCCCCCTGCAGCACATGAGGGGAGGCAGGGGGCGGATCACCCAGCAGCACAAGAGGGAAGGTAGGGTGCGGATCCTCTGGTAGCACGCGAGGGAAGGTAGGGTGCGGATCCCCCGGCAGCACGTGAGGGGAGGTAGGGAGCGGATCCTCCGGCAGCACGCGAGGGGAGGTAGGGGGCGGATCCCCTGGCAGCACACGGGGGGAGGTAGGGGGCGGATCCCCTGGCAGCACGCGAGGGGATGAAGGGGGCGGATCCCCTGGCAGCACGCGAGGGGATGAAGGGGGCGGATCCCCTGGCAGCACGCGGGGGGAGGTAGGGGGCAGATCCCCCGGCAGCACGCGAGGGGAGGTAGGGGGCGGACCCCCCGGCAGCACGTGAGGGGAGGTAGGGAGCGGATCCTCCGGCAGCACGCGAGGGGAGGTAGGGGGCGGATCCCCTGGCAGCACACGGGGGGAGGTAGGGGGCGGATCCCCTGGCAGCACGCGAGGGGATGAAGGGGGCGGATCCCCTGGCAGCACGCGAGGGGATGAAGGGGGCGGATCCCCTGGCAGCACGCGAGGGGAGGTAGGGGGCGGATCCCCCGGCAGCACGCGAGGGGAGGTAGGGGGCGGACCCCCCGGCAGCACGCGAGGGGAGGTAGGCCTCCTGCCAGCATCTGTTATCCGTGTGTTTGGTCCTAAGATGCTGCATCGGATCACCATCGCAACCATCTATTTTACTCAGAATTAACGCAAGGCACTGGCCTCGGAACTCCCAAAAAAACAGGGGCGACAGTCCCATTTTTGGGAACACTGACAGGCTGCTGGTATTTGGGGGTGGGCAGTGCTGGCCAATCAGACTGTGGCTTAAGGGGCACTATATAGTCCATATTGGTAGAAGACAGTGCACATTGCACTGTGTGGTAACACCTGATGCGATGCCGACGCGCAATCCCACAGGATCGGCATCGCAAGGAACATTAGACTGTGCAGGCGGGCCAACACTGACTGTGTCGGAGGTTCATGACTCTGGGCAGATCGTATAGTCAATATCGGCCTGAATCGCACAGTGTGTGCCCGCCATTACTAGTACCCTGCCACAGAACAGCACCTCTAGTGGCTGGATGCTGAAAGAACAGGTAGCAATAACTCCTATCAATTCAAGTTTGGTGACACAGTGGCAGAGTAGTAGTATTGCTGCTACAAAGCACTGGGGTCACAGGTACCCTCCCACACGCCAAGCACTGGTAGGATAATTGGCGTCTGACAAGAGTAACCCTGATGTCTGCGCGGTGGGGAATTGTAAATGTCACTGAATTATCGCTGTATAAAAACCACTTTTCTCTAACGTCCTTGAGGATGCTGGGACTCCGTAAGGACCATGGGGGATAGACGGCTCCGCAGGAGATAGGGCACTTTAAGAAAGCTTTGGATTCTGGGTGTGCACTGGCTCCTCCCTCTATGACCCTCCTCCAGACCTCCGTTTTACACTGTGCCCAGAGCGAGATGGGTGCACTGCAGAGAGCTCTCCAGAGTTCTCTGCCTAGAAGCATTTTTGTTTGGATTTTTTTTTCCCTACCTTTTACTACTTTTTCACAGGGAGCACTGCTGGCAACAGGCTCCCTGCATCGAGGGACTGAGGAGAGAGGAGAAGACCTTCTTGTCAAAGATAGGCTCTGCTTCCTCGGCTACTGGACACCATTAGCTCCAGAGGGGGTGAACGCAGGTTCTTACTGGGCGTCCACCCCCGGAGCCGCGCCGCCGTTCTCCTCACAGAGCCAGAAGTACAGAAGACAGAAGTCGTCAGAAGACTTCAGCTTCACTGAGGTAACGCACAGCACTGCAGCTGTGCGTCATTGCTCCCATACACCTCACATACTCCGGTCACTGTAAGGGTGCAGGGCGCAGGGGGGGGCGCCCTGGGCAGCAATATAAACCTCTGCATGGCAAACAGACTATATACATGTATAGGTGGGCTCTGTACATGTATATAAAAGAGCCCCCGCCATATTTTACTAAATTTGAGCGGGACAAAAGCCCACCGCCGAGGGGGCGGGGCTTCTCCCTCAGCACTCACCAGCTCCATTTTCTCTCCACAGCACTGCTGAGAGGAAGCTCCCCGGACTCTCCCCTGCTTACACACGGTGAAAGGGTGCTTAAAAGAGAGGGGGGGGGGGCACATAATTGGCGGTTTACATATTATACAGCGCTGCTGGGGAAAAACAATTTGTGTTGGTCTCCAGGGTTATTGCGCTGGGGTGTGTGCTGGCATACTCTCTCTCTGTCTCTCCAAAGGGCCTTGACAGGGATACTGTCTGTGTCGACCTGTTTGACGAGGAAGGCACGCTTAATGTGGAGGGGGAGTGCTTGAATGTCAGGTCGCCGTCGGCAACGCTGACACCGGAATGGGTCTGTCAGGTAGCCAGTCCATGCCTGTCCCTGGGGCGCCAGGTCCTTCGGGGTCTCAGAAGCGCACCATATCCCAGATCGATGACACAGATACTGACTCTAGTGTCGACTATGAAGATTCAAAATTACAGCCAAAGGTGGCTAAGGGTATACGGTACATGATTATGGCCATTAAAGAGGTTTTGCATATTACTGAGGAACCCCCTGTCCCTGACACGAGGGTACACATGTATAAAGGGAAAAAGCCTGAAGTCACTTTTCCATCCTCATTTGAATTAAGTGACTTATGCGAAAAGGCTTGGGAATCTCCGGATAGGAGACCACGAGTTCCCAAAAGGATTCTCATGGCGTATCCTTTTCCACAAACTGATAGGATACTCTGGGAATCTTCGCCAAAAGTTGACAAGGCGCTGACACGTTTGTCCAAAAAGGTGGCACTGCCTTCTCAGGATACTGCTTCCCTCAAGGAACCTGCTGATCGCAGGCAGGAAATTACCTTAAAGCACATTTACAATCATTCCGGTACTATTGCTCGACCGGCTATGGCATCTGCCTGGGTTTGTAGTGCGGTTGTAGCATGGGCAGATTCCTTATCTACGGAAATTGACACCTTAGATAGGACGCCATTCAAATGACCATATAGCATATCAGAGATGCTACCTTGTATATGAGGGATGCTCAGAGAGACATTTGTTTATTAAGCTTCAGAATAAATGCTATGTCTATTTCTGCTATGTGGCTCTTGTGGACCCGACAGTGGACGGGAGATGCCGATTCAAAGCGGCATATGGAGTCCTTGCCTTACAAAGGGGTGGAATTGTTTGGAGACGGCCTCTCGGATCTTGTCTCTACGGCTACGGCTGGTAAGTCAAATTTCTTACCTTATGTCCCCCCGCAGCATACAAAAAAAGGCACCTCATTATCAAATGCAGTCCTTTCGTTCCAATAAAAACAAGAAGGTACGTGGATCATCCTTTGTTGCCAGAGGGAAAGGCAGGGGAAAAAAGCTGCACACAGCTAGTTCCCAAGAGCAGAAGTCCTCCCCTGCGTCTGCGAAGTCCACCGCATGACGCTGGGGCTTTCCGAGGGGAAGCAGATCTGGTGGGGGGCTCGTCTTCGATTTTTCAGCCACGTCTGGGTTCACTCGCAGGTGGATCCCTGGGCATTAGAGATTGTTTCTCAGGGATACAGGCTGGATTTTGAAGACTTGCCTCCTCGCCGATTTTTCAAATCGGCTCTGCCGACTTCCCCGTCAGAGAGGGAGCTAGTGTTGGCAGCAATCCAAAAATTGTATGTTCAACAGGTGATTGTCACAGTTCCTCATCTCCAGGAAGGAGAGGGATATTACTTAACCCTGTTTGTGGTCCCGAAACCGGACGGTTCGGTCAGTCCCATTTTAAACCTGAAATCTCTGAACCTGTACTTGAAGAGGTTCAAGTTCAAAATGGAATCACTCAGGGCGGTCATCGCCAGCCTGGAGGGGGGGGATTGGATGGTGTCCCTGGACATAAAGGATGCTTACCTTCATGTTCCGATATTCCCCCCGCATCAGGCGTTCCTGAGATTTGCAGTGCAGGACTGTCACTACCAATTTCAAACATTGCCGTTTGGGCTTCCCACTGCCCCGAGAATTTTCACGAAGGTAATGGCGGAAATGATGGTGCTCCTGCGCAGGCAGGGGGGTCACAATTATCCCATACTTGGACGATCTCCTCATAAAGGCGAGATCTCGGGAGAGGTTGCTGGACAGCGTGTCTCTGTCCATGAAGACGTTGCAGATACACGGCTGGATTCTCAATATACCGAAGTCCCAGCTAGTCCCTAGTCTGACCTTTTTGGGGCTGAGTCTAGACACGGACCAGAAAAAGGGTTTTCTTCCGATCGAAAAGGTTCAGGAACTCATAGCCATGGTCAGGAACCTATTAAAACCAAAAAGGTTTCAGTGCATCATTGCACGCGGGTCCTGGGGAAGATGGTGGCTTCCTACGAGGCCATCCCTTTCGGCAGGTTCCATGCGAGGACTTTTCAATGGGACCTCTTGGACAAGTGGTCCGGGTCCCATTTACAAATGCATCAAAGGATCACCCTGTCTCCCAGGACCAGGGTATCTCTCCTGTGGTGGCGGAACAGTGCTCACCTACTAGAAGGTCGCAGGTTCGGCATTCAGGACTGGGTCCTGGTGACCACGGACGCAAGCCTCCGAGGCTGGGGAGCAGTGACACTGGGAAGAAATTTCCAAGGTCTCTGGTCAAGCCTAGAGTCTTGTCTCCACATCAACGTCCTGGAGTTGAGGGCCATATACAACACCCTGCGTCAAGCGGAGGAATTGCTTCGGAGACAACCGATTCTGATTCAGTCAGACAATGTCACGGCAGTGGCTCATATAAACCGCCAAGGCGGAACAAGGAGCAGAATGGCCATAGCAGAAGCGACCAGGATTCTACGCTGGGCGGAAGGCCATGTAAGCGCGCTGTCAGCGGTGTTCATCCCGGGGGTGGACAACTGGGAGGCGGACTTCCTCAGCAGGCACGACCTGCATCCGGGAGAGTGGAGACTTCATCAAGAAGTCTTCGCACAGATCACGGATCGTTGGGGACTGCCTCAAATCGACATGATGGCATCCCGTCTCAACAAAAAGCTAAAGCGGTATTGCGCCAGGTCAAGGGACCCTCAGGCGGTAGCGGTAGACGCTCTGGTGACACCTTGGGTGTTCAGATCGGTCTATGTGTTTCCTCCTCTTCCTCTCATACCCAAGGTGTTGAGAATAATACGAAGAAGCAGGGTCAGAACAATACTCATTGTTCCGGATTGGCCACGGAGGACTTGGTATCCGGAGCTGCAAGAGTTTCTCGCAGGGGATCCGTGGCCTCTTCCTCTAAGGCAGGACCTGCAGCGGCAGGGGCCCTGTCTGTTCCAAGACTTACCGCGGCTGCGTTTGACGGCATGGCAGTTGAACGCCGGATCCGAGCGGAAAAAGGGATTCCGGAGGAAGTGATTCCTACCCTGATCAGGGCTAGGAAAGATGTGACGTTAAAACATTATCACCGTATATGGCGGAAATATGTTGCTTGGTGTGAGGCCAGAGCTGCTCCTACGGAGGAGTTCCATTTGGGCCGTCTACTCCACTTCCTTCAAACAGGAGTGACTTTGGGCCTAAAATTAGGGTCCATAAAGGTCCAGGTTTCGGCCTTATCCATTTTCTTTCAAAGAGAATTGGCCTCTATTCCTGAAGTACAGACCTTTGTGAAGGGAGTGCTGCATATACAGCCTCCTTTTGCGCCACGCCTTGGGATCTTAACGTGGTGTTACGTTTCCTCAAGTCACCTTGGTTTGAAAGACTCAAAACTGTGGAGTTAAAATACCTCACGTGGAAAGTGGTCATGTTGTTGGCGTTAGCTTCGGCAAGACGTGTTTTCGAATTGGCGGCTTTATCACATAAAAGCCCATACTTGGTTTTTCACGTGGATAGGGCAGAGTTGAGGACTCACCCTCACTTTCTGCCAAGAGTGGTCTCATCTTTTCATGTGAACCAACCTATTGTCGTGCCTGTGGCTACACGGGACTTGGAGGATTCTGAGTCCCTGGATGTAGTCAGGGCTTTGAAGATTTGTGTGACCAGAACGGCTAGAATCAGGAAGACTGAAGCTTTGTTCGTTCTGTATGCGGCCAACAAGGTTGGCGCTCCTGCTTCAAAGCAGACTATTGCTCGCTGGATCTGTAACACGATTCAGCAGGCACATTCTACGGCAGGATTGCCGTTACCGAAATCGGTTAAGGCCCACTCCACTAGGAAAGTGGGCTCTTCTTGGGCGGCTGCCCGAGGGGTCTCGGCATACAGTTGTGCCGAGCAGCTACTTGGTCGTGAACAAACACCTTTGCAAAGTTCTATAAGTTTGATACCCTGGCTGAGGAGGACCTCCTGTTTGCTCACTCAGGTGCTGCAGAGTCATCCGCACTCTCCCGCCCGTTTGGGAGCTTTGGTATAATCCCCATGGTCCTTACGGAGTCCCAGCATCCTCAAGGACGTTAGAGAAAATAAGATTTTACTTACCGGTAAATCTATTTCTCGTAGTCCGTAGAGGATGATGGGCGCCCGTCCCAAGTGCGGACTTCTTCTGCAAGACTTGTATATAGTTATTGCTTACATAAGGGTTATGTTATAGTTATCGGTTGAACCGTGGCTATGTTGTTGTTCATACTGTTAACTGGGTAGTTTATCACAAGTTGTACGGTGTGATTGGTGTGGCTGGTATGGATCTTGCCCTTAGAGTTACAAAAATCCTTCCTCGTACTGTCCATCTCCTCTGGGCACAGTTTCCCTAACTGAGGTCTGGAGGAGGGTCATAGAGGGAGGAGCCAGTGCACACCCAGAATCCAAAGCTTTCTTAAAGTGCCCTATCTCCTGCGGAGCCCGTCTATCCCCCATGGTCCTTACGGAGTCCCAGCATCCTCTACGGACTACGAGAAATAGATTTACCGGTAAGTAAAATCTTATTATAATACGGATAAAAGTAAGATTTATACAGTGTCCTTATCTCATCACAGCTATAATTTCCACATCTAATACACAGCAACATTTCACTAACCTGGCTCTTTTAGCGCCACCAGAATGGATTTCCCATTGGCTTCCTCCGAGTACGTAAAGCGCATAACACATTCGTTCTCCATCTTGTAGACACACAGAACGGCCCCTGGTTTGTCAGTGTCTGGGGGACATAAAGCAACATAGAGTGAATCAAAGCTTAACTACTGGATTATTTGGGAGGGGAGTACACATGGAAGACCAATAACCCAATGGGAACAGATCACGCGGGTTCTGCTGCGGCGTTCTGTCAGCGACACATAACAGGATTAATGGAGGCCTATGGACGCAGAGAAGGCCTGGTAGACGGCTGACAGATCACAGACAGCACTCATGGACAATAACTCATCAATCATTTTCTTGTTACAACTGTCAGAGCACTAGGAGCCAAGCACAACCAAGGAGGCATGAGGCACGAATCACCTCATGCCTCAGTGATGTCACTGCAAGATTCTGCATGCTCACATAACCCGGCTACCTCCAGTTTGTGTGAGTGTGTGAGAGAGAGAGAGACAGGTTGTGACTATCATCTGCGTTTATGGCACATGAGAGCGTCCCAGCTGGGCGCTGAACTCTACACATCAGCAAAACATCTCAGCGATTTCCTTACAGCTCAGAGGATTCCAGGAGAAAGGGGGGGGGGGGGGGGGGGGGGCTGAGCGAGATAATCAGCGCAGAGCTGCGCTACGGGGATGCTGGGAGCCCTGCACATTCCAGGCGCTTCCTGTCAGGACATATGGAGTCAATTAGGAGCAGCTGAGATCGGGATGCATGGAGGAGAGCAAGCCGGAGAATGCAGCACAAAACATGGGCAATAACAGGGTTACATGAACCACAGTCACCCTGAATACGGGTCACTCTGCGTACACGAGGGGGGCGTATACTTGTAAATGTGACGCCCAGCAGTCGGGGCCAGTATCTCGGCTGGGCGACGGGTTCAGTCTCTGGGTAATCACACGTTGTATAAACTCAGTGACTGGGAAAGAATTACGTCTATCGGGGAAGCTGCGGCAGAGGCTGGGGGGCTCATTAGCGCGGCGCTCGTCTGCCTGTCATGTGACTTAACACATATACTGTAATAAATATTCATATTACAAGCCCGGCATCTTCTGTATTGCCATAGCCAGATAAACAATGGGGTGGAACAGGACTACGGCCCCAGGCCTCCACATAAAAACAGGCCCATCGCATGATGACCAGACACCCGGCTGGCCACACGGTCGCCCACAAATCATTCAAATTGTATTTCTATTTTCCCCACAAACTGATGCAATTCCTCTACTGGTACATATTTACAGAGACATTGGGGATGATAGCATAAGGATAAACACACTCTCATGACAATGGCCACGCCCACACAGCACTGGCCACGCCTCCTCTGCATCCCAATATAGGGGGTCAGTCCGAGTTGTTCGCTCGCTAGCAGTTTTTAGCAGCCGTGCAAACGCTATGCCGCCCACTGGGAGTGTATTTTAACTTAGCAGAAGTGCGAACGAAAGGATCGCAGAGCGGCTACAAAACAATTTTGTGCAGTTTCAGAGTAGCATCAGACCTACTCAGCGCTTGCGATCACTTCAGACTGTTCAGTTCCTGTTTTGACGTCACGAACACGCCCTGCTTTCGGCCAGCCACGCCTGCGTTTTTCCTGGCACGCCTGCGTTTTTACGAACACTCCCTGAAAACGGTCAGTTCACACCCAGAAACGCCCACTTCATGTCAATCACTCTGCGGCCAGCAGTGCGACTGAAAAGCTTCTCTAGACCCTGTGTGAAACGACATCGTTCGTTGTAATAGTACGACGCGCGTGCGCATTGCGCCGCATACGCATGCGCAGAAGTGCCGATTTTTTTGCCTGAACGCTGCACAGCTAACGAAAGCAGCTAGCGAACAACTCGGAATGACCCCCATAGGCCATTGATCATTTTCGGACCCAGACGGCCCATAAACAAGTCAATCTCTTATTTCTTGCAGAGTTCTCTATACTGCATTATAGAACGGATAATAAATAAGAAAAATACATATTACAATATGGGGGAACATGGGCGCCACTACCAGGGGATTACAGGATACAGACAACTCACCGAGCGCCTCCGCGGTGATGATCTCATCCTTGCACAGCATCTGGCAGGTCTTGTTATCGGCAAGACGTCCGGTCTGGTAAAGGCGGCACTCAATGCAGTCCCTGCAACGTACACTCCGTGTTACCGTGTTAACATTCTGAAATTACCATGTCCGCAGAGTATCTGAGCATTACACCCAGGCCCCAGAAATACATGTCCCATAACACGGCAATGATAGGAGACTACAATAAAAGCTGCGTGCCGGCTGCCTGGATTTGTATTTCCAACTTGTATCATCCTTTCCACAGAACAGAACTACAGAAAATAAAAGGTGCTGCAACTGGCGCCGGATAGGGAAAAACGTCAGTTCTGCAGATATATCAGCAGCACCCGTGTTATAGAGAAAGGGATAGTACGCTGAATACGTAACGCTATAGACTGTAAGCTCATACAACCACAGGCCACGTCCGCTTTGTCTTCTCTATGAGCCTCATTCAGATCGAATCGCTGGGCTGCGTTTGTTGCTTCCCTGTGATCAGATAGTCGCCACCTACAGGGGGAGGGTTAAATCGCTGCGCAAGTGTGCGATCGCATGTGTAGCAGAGTTGCACAAACTTACTCTAAGCCCAGGACTTACTCTTCCCGCGCGATTGATTCCTGCTGATCAGAGCCGGAGCCGATGTCAGACACCCTCCCTGAAAACGCCTGAGACCGGCCTCTTCCTGTCAATATCCTTGCAAACACCCGTGTGACTGGATACTTCCTACCATCCCATCACTGACCGGCGAAGCCCGTTGTAGCTGTGCGAGGCGCCGGCGCAGTACGTTGCATACGCAGTTCGGATCTGATCGCCCGCTGTGCGAAAACGCACAGCGGGCGATCAGATCTGAATGACCCCCTATATAATGAAGCTAATCACACATTAGTCTGTACTTCTATAACTTAGTGTACGTCTTATTCCCCTTGTACTGCGCTATGAAACCCCCTTTGGTTCCTTAGAAGTGACAATAATAAAAGGTGACAGCACACAGACACCTGGACACAGGGGCAGACGTATTACCCTGGAGACGGCATAAGGAAGTGATAAACCAGTGATAAGTGCAAGTTGATAAACGCACCAGCCAATCAGCTCCAATATGTAAATTAACAGTTAGGATCCGATTGGCTGGAGCATTTATCACCGGTGTATCACTTCCTTATGCTTTCTCCATGTTAATACATCTGCCCCACTGTTCCCAGCACCGGGACAGCCAGATCCCTGGCACTTGGAGGTGATGTCATCTCTAAGCGCCGGCAGACAAGTTCCGTTGCCCCTGCGTGCGGTGTGAAAGGCGATGCTCCGGGAATGACCGGTGTAGTTACACTGGCAGCAGATTACCTTTTGGTCACACAGGCATCAGGGCACGTGGGGCACTTCTCGCAGGTCTCCCCGAACGCTCCTGGCTCGGTACACTGGCAGCGGCCGCAGACGCAGGTCCCACGTCCGCTGCACAACTGCCCGTCGCTGGACATGCAGCTGCTGGTCTCTGTGGTGCAGTTACAGTTGTCCCCGATGTATCCGGCATGACACTTGCACTCGCCGCAGTCACACTCTCCATGACCTGCAAAACACAACGTTTCCCATCAGAGTGTCCAGCACCATCAGCATCAGGGTAACGTTACACCGGGAGCTCCGGCTCTGGGAAACATCCTGGGAGCGGGGGGAGAATAAATAGCAGGAACCTTGGGAAGGACCGTGGATGTCGCACGTAACAGAACAATGTTTTTCTACTGCGCATCGCGCATCCACCTCTATATCAGCCTCATTATGTGCAGGAGTTAGGGTAAGAAAGGACCATCTGCCGACACAAACAGCCGACGTTATAGGGTTGCAGGGCCATGTATGTCTGCCCGTCATTATAGGGTTACAGGGCCAGGAGAGGACAGGTGTATAGTGTGTGAGGTCTACAGCGACAGATTACAGGTGTTCCCTCTGCACAGGGCTGTGTACACACAGTATATAACTACAAGATTAACAAGAACCTGCTTTATATCCATGTACAAATACTGCACAACAGCACCTGACCCTCTGTGACCTCTGTACATTGTGTACACACAGAAGCAACACAATAGGAGACCAAACACACCCCATTCCATACCGTGCTCTCAATCACGCCCCACTCCAAGCCGGTGCACTCACGCACGCCCTATAAACTAACACACAAAGCACAGAAAACATCCCAAGCCCCTGAACAACAGCCACACACAGCACTGTAATGTAATGTTATATTATGGTCATGTCCAGCGGTCAGGTCATGTTGGGGGTGTAGTGTCCTATGTCTGTATAGGGTGTAATAGATGTATTATGGTCATGGCCAGTGGTCAGGTCATGTTGGGGTGTAGTGTCCTATGTCTGTATAGGGTGTAATAGATGTATTATGGTTATGGCCAGTGGTCAGGTCATGTTGGGGTGTAGTGTCCTATGTCTGTATAGGGTGTAATAGATGTATTATGGTCATGTCATGTTAAGGTGTGTAGTGTCCTGTGTCTGTATAGGGTGTAATAGATGTATTATGGTCATGGCCAGTGGTCAGGTCATGTTGGGGTGTAGTGTCCTATGTATAGGGTGTAATAGATGTATTATGATCATGGCCAGTGGTCAGGTCATGTTGGGGTGTAGTGTCCTATGTCTGTATAGGGTGTAATAGATGTATTATGGTCATGGCTAGTGGTCAGGTCATGTTGGGGGTGTAGTGCCCTATGTCTGTATAGGGTGTAATAGATGTATTATGGTCATGGCCAGTGGTCAGGTCATGTTGGGGGTGTAGTCCTATGTCTGTATAGGGTGTAATAGATGTATTATGGTCATGGCTAGTGGTCAGGTCATGTTGGGGGTGTAGTGTCCTATATCTGTATAGGGTGTAATAGATGTATTATGGTCATGGCCAGTGGTCTGGTCATGTTGGGGGTGTAGTGTCCTATGTCTGTATAGGGTGTAATAGATGTATTATGGTCATGGCCAGTGGTCAGGTCATGTTGGGGTGTAGTGTCCTATGTCTGTATAGGGTGTAATAGATGTATTATGGTCATGACCAGTGGTCAGGTCATGTTGGGAGTGTAGTGTCCTATGTCTGTATAGAGTGTAATAGATGTATTATGGTCATGTCCAGTGGTCAGGTCATGTTGGGAGTGTAGTGTCCTATGTCTGTATAGAGTGTAATAGATGTATTATGGTCAAGGCCAGCGGTCAGGTCATGTTGGGGGTGTAGTGTCCTGTGTCTGTATAGGGTGTAATAGATGTATTATGGTCATGGCCAGTGGTCAGGTCATGTTGGGGGTGTAGTGTCCTGTGTCTGTATAGGGTGTAATAGATGTATTATGGTCATGGCCAGTGGTCAGGTCATGTTGGGGGTGTAGTGTCCTGTGTCTGTATAGAGTGTAATAGATGTATTATGGTCATGGCCAGTGGTCAGGTCATGTTGGGGGTGTAGTGTCCTATGTCTGTATAAGGTGTAATAGATGTATTATGGTCATGGCCAGTGGTCAGGTCATGTTGGGAGTGTAGTGTCCTATGTCTGTATAGAGTGTAATAGATGTATTATGGTCAGGTCATGTTGGGGTGTAGTGTCCTATGTCTGTATAGGGTGTAATAGATGTATTATGGTCAGGTCATGTTGAGGTGTAGTGTCCTCTGTCTGTATAGGGTGTAATAGATGTATTATGGTCACGGCCAGTGGTCAGGTCATGTTGGGGGTGTAGTGTCCTATGTCTGTATAGGGTGTAATAGATGTATTATGGTCACGGCCAGTGGTCAGGTCATGTTGGGGGTGTAGTGTCCTATGTCTGTATAGGGTGTAATAGATGTATTATGGTCACGGCCAGTGGTCAGGTCATGTTGGGGGTGTAGTGTCCTATGTCTGTATTGGGTGTAATAGATGTATTATGGTCATGGCCAGTGGTCAGGTCATGTTGGGGGTGTAGTGTCCTATGTATGTATAGGGTGTAATAGATGTATTATGGTCATGGCCAGTGGTCAGGTCATGTTGGGGGTGTAGTGTCCTAAGTCTGTATAGGGTCTAATAGATGTATTATGGTCATGGCCAGTGGTCAGGTCATGTTGGGGTGTAGGGTCCTATGTCTGCATAGGGTGTAATAGATGTATTATGGTCATGGCCAGTGGTCAGGTCATGTTGGGGTGTAGTGTCCTATGTCTGTATAGGGTGTAATAGATGTATTATGGTGACGGCCAGTGGTCAGGTCATGTTGGGGTGTAGTGTCCTATGTCTGTATAGGGTGTAATAGATGTATTATGGTCATGTCCAGTGGTCAGGTCATGTTGGGGTGTAGTGTCCTATGTCTGTATAGAGTGTAATAGATGTATTATGGTCAAGGCCAGCCGTCAGGTCATGTTGGGGGTGTAGTGTCCTATGTCTGTATAGGGTGTAATAGATGTATTATGGTCATGTCCAGTGGTCAGGTCATGTTGGGGTGTAGTGTCCTATGTCTGTATAGAGTGTAATAGATGTATTATGGTCATGGCCAGTGGTCAGGTCATGTTGGGGTGTAGTGTTCTATGTCTGTATAGGGTGTAATAGATGTATTATGGTGACGGCCAGTGGTCAGGTCATGTTGGGGTGTAGTGTCCTATGTCTGTATAGGGTGTAATAGATGTATTATGGTCATGTCCAGTGGTCAGGTCATGTTGGGGTGTAGTGTCCTATGTCTGTATAGAGTGTAATAGATGTATTATGGTCAAGGTCAGCCGTCAGGTCATGTTGGGGGTGTAGTGTCCTATGTCTGTATAGGGTGTAATAGATGTATTATGGTCATGTCCAGTGGTCAGGTCATGTTGGGGTGTAGTGTCCTATGTCTGTATAGAGTGTAATAGATGTATTATGGTCAAGGCCAGCCGTCAGGTCATGTTGTGGGTGTAGTGTCCTATGTCTGTATAGGGTATAATAGATGTATTATGGTCACGGCCAGTGGTCAGGTCATGTTGGGGGTGTAGTGTCCTATGTCTGTATAGGATGTAATGTATGTATTATGGTCACGGCCAGTGGTCAGGTCATGTTGGGGTATAGTGTCCTATGTCTGTATAGGCTGTAATAGATGTATTATGGTCATGGCCAGTGGTCAGGTCATGTTGGGGATGTAGTGTCCTATGTCTGTATAGGGTGTAATAGATGTATTATGGTCATGGCCAGTGGTCAGGACATGTTGGGGGTGTAGTGTCCTATGTCTGTATAGGGTGTAATAGATGTATTATGGTCATGGCCAGTGGTCAGGTCATGTTGGGAGTGTAGTGTCCTATGTCTGTATAGAGTGTAATAGATGTATTATGGTCATGTCCAGTGGTCAGGTCATGTTGGGAGTGTAGTGTCCTGTGTCTGTATAGAGTGTAATAGATGTATTATGGTCAAGGCCAGCGGTCAGGTCATGTTGGGAGTGTAGTGTCCTGTGTCTGTATAGAGTGTAATAGATATATTATGGTCATGGCCAGTGGTCAGGTCATGTTGGGGGTGTAGTGTCCTGTGTCTGTATAGAGTGTAATAGATATATTATGGTCATGGCCAGTGGTCAGGTCATGTTGGGGGTGTAGTGTCCTATGTCTGTATAGGGTGTAATAGATGTATTATGGTCATGGCCAGTGGTCAGGTCATGTTGGGAGTGTAGTGTCCTGTCTGTATAGGGTGTAATAGATGTATTATGGTCATGGCCAGTGGTCAGGTCATGTTGGGAGTGTAGTGTCCTGTCTGTATAGGGTGTAATAGATGTATTATGGTCATGGCCAGTGGTCAGGTCATGTTGGGAGTGTAGTGTCCTATGTCTGTATAGAGTGTAATAGATGTATTATGGTCATGGCCAGTGGTCAGGTCATGTTGGGAGTGTAGTGTCCTATGTCTGTATAGAGTGTAATAGATGTATTATGGTCATGGCCAGTGGTCAGGTCATGTTGGGGGTGTAGTGTCCTATGTCTGTATAGAGTGTAATAGATATATTATGGTCATGGCCAGTGGCCAGGTCATGTTGGGGGTGTAGTGTCCTGTGTCTGTATAGAGTGTAATAGATATATTATGGTCATGGCCAGTGGTCAGGTCATGTTGGGGGTGTAGTCCTATGTCTGTATAGGGTGTAATAGATGTATTATGGTCATGGCTAGTGGTCAGGTCATGTTGGGGGTGTAGTGTCCTATATCTGTATAGGGTGTAATAGATGTATTATGGTCATGGCCAGTGGTCTGGTCATGTTGGGGGTGTAGTGTCCTATGTCTGTATAGGGTGTAATAGATGTATTATGGTCATGGCCAGTGGTCAGGTCATGTTGGGGTGTAGTGTCCTATGTCTGTATAGGGTGTAATAGATGTATTATGGTCATGACCAGTGGTCAGGTCATGTTGGGAGTGTAGTGTCCTATGTCTGTATAGAGTGTAATAGATGTATTATGGTCATGTCCAGTGGTCAGGTCATGTTGGGAGTGTAGTGTCCTATGTCTGTATAGAGTGTAATAGATGTATTATGGTCAAGGCCAGCGGTCAGGTCATGTTGGGGGTGTAGTGTCCTGTGTCTGTATAGGGTGTAATAGATGTATTATGGTCATGGCCAGTGGTCAGGTCATGTTGGGGTGTAGTGTCCTATGTCTGTATAGGGTGTAATAGATGTATTATGGTCATGGCCAGCGGTCAGGTCATGTTGGGGGTGTAGTGTCCTATGTCTGTATAGGATGTATTATGGTCATGGCCAGTGGTTATGTCCAAAGGTTATTTTGGCAGAAATCACTCCATCAGACTGTAAGAAGATTGTTAGTAATTACTATTTCCGTATGTTTTATTCTTCAGACTGCTATTAATGAGTTATGATTCTTGAATACTATGGAAACCAGTCACATGGCCTATGATATAGAGAGCAGAGAGGCTTTGGATCGCTCCTCTGAGCCGGATTCAGAGATGTACACAAATGCATTTGCTGCTGCAAATATGTACGCAGTGGCTGTGCAGAAATACGCTAATGTCGCAGCTGCCAGGAGTTACCATACAAAGACGCAATCATCGGACAAACATCGATTTTGTGAGTAACCTGGTTGCGCAGGATGGCTGCTGGAAGGAAGACACCCCAGAGCCTTTTTTAATGCTTACGGGATCACAGACACAGGCAAAAAATACTCCTTAAATGGTCGTGACCACCTGCATTTGAGCCACCACTCACTTTGCAAATAAATCCTCTCTGCGACCAATGTCGGAAGACCATCGTGGCTCATGCGCAGCATCAGACCACAGCAAACCATCCGCTATGTACGCAATCGACTTTGCGTCCATCTGCGAATCACGCGCGCAAATTCTGATTTTACACCCAGAGAGGGTAATGGTCTGTAGGAGGACGGCCATGGGAAATGTAACTTGCTATTATGGTAATTGTTCTTTAAATAGGTTTTATATAAAAAAATAAATTTTAATTAAAAGGACCAAAAGAAAAAGATCTGCAGGGGGCTCAAGAATCACGTTAGAAAGGATTTAGTTTCCGGATAACTGGAACGAACTGGCAGCAGATATCATAGACTAGGCCTGGCCAACCTGCGAAACTACAAGTCCCAGCATGCCCTGCTGGAGCTTTGCTATTAAGGAAATAGAAAACTGTGGCATGCTGGGACTTGTAGTTTCACAACAGCTGGAGAGCCACAGGCAGACCGATCTCTCTATCCTGAGAAATTAAAACTTTTGGGGCAGACTAAATGTAGTTGTTTCCCCCTCCTCTCTGCAGGAACCATTACCGTTTGTATATATAATAATCCTATTTCTAGGTGTCCTGTCCCTTTAAGGGTCGCAGACGACAGACATAAGACAGCGCACCCCCTCTGTCAGGCCCGGCCTGTAGTGTTAGCATTTCCAGCACCAGGCACTTCATCCAGGGCCAGAAACTTAAGAAAATAAACTCCCGGCTCCCCGCAGACATCATCCTGCTGACAGAAGTGTTCCGAGGACTTCCCAAACTCCACAGAAAGCAGCTGAGGGGGTGATTTACCAAACCTTGAAGAGCGATAAAGTGGTGTAGTTGCCCACAGCAACCAACTGTCCTTTTGCTAGCACGGCCTGAGAAGTCTACCCCAGAGATAACAGAAATCCGTCCCATCATTGGCAGTGACGTGACACCCCCCAGTACCTGAGGGGGATTTGTAGCTTTAACCCTTCTGTGGTCAGGGGGAGGGGGTGTAATGAATGCATTCCAGGGCTCTACCCCACTTGTGGTCTCATTTATATTCTGCTTGTGATGTCCCAAATCCTCCCCTCGGCCTCCTCATTCTTTCCATGTCCTTCTGTAAGAACTCAGTATGCCGGACACGCAGAGGAAAACGTGCGCTGTCTGGGCAGGGGGGTCCCACTCCGGCCTCACACCGGCCCTCCCTCAGCTCCTGGTATAAACTCCTCACAAGGCCGAACACCGCAGAACAGAAGTACAGAGACGTCTGGAGGCTTTACCCGCCACACTGGGCCGCTGTAGGGGGCATTACTAGAATGAACGTTGGAAGTTTAGGGAAGGTTATGTCACCACAGCTACTAACGAGCGGCCTGAACGGGCCACTCTCCCATTACAATGCATTGGAAACGCTCCCCCCTCCCTGTCGTTCTATTTACCTCCTGCTGATTTGGATGCCAGCAGCAATTAGCGGCCCCTGTGGTGACCTGACCCCCCCAATCCTCCCCCACCCCCAAGCTGTAAGCCCTTCATCCCAGTCATTGTCAGCGATGACAGGATGGAGGGAAAGCGCTTACACCGAGCGGTGGCAGAATATCGCACACTAGTGACCAGGCTGTTGCCTGAGGAAAGTTTTTAAAAAACAAAGTGGAAAAAATTGTGAGGAACATTTGACCGCTGGGATGTTGGTGTATTTAATTATTATTATTTTTTTACCGATGGGGAAAGTTAAAGTAGTCTTCAGTTGGCGTAGTGGTTAGCACTGCTACCTCACAGACCTGAGGTCATGAGTTCAATTGCTGTGCACGCCATCTATGTGGAGTTTGTATGTTCTCTCCCTACTTGCATAGGTTTCCTCCTGGTGCCCAGTTTCCTCTTACATCCAATTAATACTGTTAAAGTTAATTGGCTTCTAACAATACATGGTAGGGAATATAGAGTGGAAGCTCTCTGGGGCAGGGACGGATGTGAATGACTGGAACATTCTCTGTAAATCCCTGTTAATAAGTAAAATTTGTCCGATAACCGCCACACATATTTATTCCATGCAGAGGTGTCTCCGAGTCTGGTGACACCCTGTGCGTACTTCATACCCCACCCAAGTCCTAGGAGGCGTGTCCAGCATTCCCAGAGAGGGAATGCGGAGGAGCCGGCATTCAGTCTCACCCTATGAGGGTGACGCCACTGATTCAATGAGTGTTACGAGAAATACTGGACCCTTCGGCTGACCAGCCACTAGCAATCATTCCACAGAATGACACATTGCCAAGGCCAGATTAGCAACGGGACAGATTACTGCTCCAGGGAATGCGGGTAAGATGCCGGCAGTCGGAATACCAACTCCGAAATCCGGACACCCAACAGAATGCCGACACCTGAATCCTGACTGTACATACAGCTGGCGGGTGGTTAGGTTTAGGCGCCACCCGGGGGGTGGGGGGGGGGGGGGGGGGGGTTAGGTGTAGGCTGCAGGGAAGGGGGGGGGGTGGGTTCAGGTGCCATCCGGGGGGTTAGGTTTAGGCCATAGGTCTGCAAACTCGGTCCTCAGGACCCCACACAGTGCATGTTTTGCAGGTAACCCAGCAGGTGCACAGCTGTATTAATTACTCACTGACACATTTTAAAAGGTCCACAGGTGGAGCTAATTATTTCACTTGTGATTCTGTGAGGAGACCTGCAAAACATGCCCTGTGTGGGGTCCTGAGGACTGAGTTTGCAACCTATGGGTTAGGCTGTGGAGAAGGGGAGGTTAGGTTTATGAGGGGATGGGGGGGAAGGGGGTAGGTTTAGGCACCACCAGGGGGAAGGCTAGGGGAGGTTAGATTAGGCTACGGGGAAGGGGTGGTTAGGTCTGGGCACCCACGGGGGGGGGGGGGTTGGTGGCTAGGGTTAGGCACTTAGGGACAATGTTGGGGTTAGGTGGAAGGGGAAGGGAGGGTTAGGTGGAAGGGGAGAGGGGGGAAAACATACTTACCTGGCCCCTGTCGGGGTGTCACAGATCGGGATGCCACCGTCTGTATTGTGACTGCCCAGCGGTCATTCATACTGAAGCCAGCTCCAGGCCTCCACATAGAAACAGACCCATCATTTTATGGTGACCTGCCGCTCCACCAGCCACACTGGTGGCCATAAACCCTCAGTATTCAAAATGTCCTTTCCGTTTCCTCACAAAATTATGCAGTTTTCTATGTTTCTGTACTTAGGGAGACATTGGGGCTGATAGTGTGTGTGTGTGTGTGTGGGGGGGGGGGTGTACACCCCCACATGGCAATGGCCACACCCACACAGCACTGGCCACACCTCCCCCCACTCTCACAACAGGTCATTGATCATTTTCAGCCCCAAGCCCACGTTGTCCACAGTCTGGCCCTGCTGTGGCGCTATGTTACTATAGTGATATGAGGAGACGTCTTGGATGGGCTCTGCCTTACATAGGTTTTGCGTCAGGCTCCTCCCATTTCCGTGGGCTAGACCGCTATAGTTTACTATATAATTACGTGCTTCACAAATCTGTGGTTCATTTGCAAATTGCCTAATAGCCACAGATTACATGACCACAAAATAATCTAGTACCACAACATAGAGACGGGAGCGGAACCGTCTGGTATAAATGCTTTCTGTGGCCTGACACATGTTTACACAGAAACTCTCTGATTAACAATAACTTGGGGGAGGGGGAAAATAAGAATTTACTTACCGATAATTCTATTTCTCATAGTCCGTAGTGGATGCTGGGGACTCCGAAAGGACCATGGGGAATAGCGGCTCCGCAGGAGACTGGGCACAAAAGTAAAAGCTTTAGGACTACCTGGTGTGCACTGGCTCCTCCCCGTATGACCCTCCTCCAAGCCTCAGTTAGGATACTGTGCCCGGACGAGCGTACACAATAAGGAAGGATTTTGAATCCCGGGTAAGACTCATACCAGCCACACCAATCACACCGTACAACTTGTGATCTGAACCCAGTTAACAGCATGATAACAGAGGAGCCTCTGAAAAGATGGCTCACAACAATAATAACCCGATTTTTGTAACAATAACTATGTACAAGTATTGCAGACAATCCGCACTTGGGATGGGCGCCCAGCATCCACTACGGACTATGAGAAATAGAATTATCGGTAAGTAAATTCTTATTTTCTCTGACGTCCTAGTGGATGCTGGGGATTCCGAAAGGACCATGGGGATTATACCAAAGCTCCCAAACGGGCGGGAGAGTGCGGATGACTCTGCAGCACCGAATGAGAGAACTCCAGGTCCTCCTCAGCCAGGGTATCAAATTTGTATAATTTAGCAAACGTGTTTGCCCCTGACCAAGTAGCTGCTCGGCAAAGTTGTAAAGCCGAGACCCCTCGGGCAGCCGCCCAAGATGAGCCCACCTTCCGTGTGGAATGGGCTTTTACAGATTTTGGCTGTGGCAGGCCTGCCACAGAATGTGCAAGCTGAATTGTACTACAAATCCAACGAGCAATAGTCTGCTTAGAAGCAGGAGCACCCAGCTTGTTGGGTGCATACAGGATAAACAGCGAGTCAGATTTTCTGACTCCAGCCGTCCTGGAAACATATATTTTCAGGGCCCTGACTACGTCCAGCAACTTGGAATCCTCCAAGTCCCTAGTAGCCGCAGGTACCACAATAGGCTGGTTTAAGTGAAACGCTGAAACCACCTTAGGGAGAAATTGAGGACGAGTCCTCAATTCTGCCCTGTCCGTATGAAAAATTAGGTAAGGGCTTTTATAGGATAAAGCCGCCAATTCTGAGACATGCCTGGCTGAAGCCAGGGCTAACAGCATTACCACTTTCCATGTGAGATATTTTAAGTCCACAGTGGTGAGTGGTTCAAACCAATGTGATTTTAGGAACCCCAAAACTACATTGAGATCCCAAGGTGCCACTGGAGGCACAAAAGGAGGCTGTATATGCAGTACCCCCTTGACAAACGTCTGAACTTCAGGAACTGAAGCCAGTTCTTTTTGGAAGAATATCGACAGGGCCGAAATTTGAACCTTAATGGACCCTAATTTTAGGCCCATAGACAGTCCTGTTTGCAGGAAATGCAGGAAACGACCCAGTTGAAATTCCTCTGTAGGGGCCTTCCTGGCCTCACACCACGCAACATATTTACGCCAGATACGGTGATAATGTTGCACAGTTACATCCTTCCTGGCTTTGATCAGGGTAGGGATGACTTCATCCGGAATGCCTTTTTCCTTCAGGATCCGGCGTTCAACCGCCATGCCGTCAAAAGCAGCCGCGGTAAGTCTTGGAACAGACAGGGTCCCTGCTGGAGCAGGTCCTTTCTTAGAGGTAGAGGCCACGGGTCTTCCGTGAGCATCTCTTGAAGTTCCGGGTACCAAGTCCTTCTTGGCCAATCCGGAGCCACGAGTATAGTCCTTACTCCTCTCCTTCTTATGATTCTCAGTACCTTGGGTATGAGAGGCAGAGGAGGGAACACATACACTGACTGGTACACCCACGGTGTTACCAGAGCGTCCACAGCTATTGCCTGAGGGTCCCTTGACCTGGCGCAATATCTGTCCAGTTTTTTGTTGAGGCGGGACGCCATCATGTCCACCTTTGGTTTTTCCCAACGGTTCACAATCATGTGGAAGACTTCTGGGTGAAGTCCCCACTCCCCCGGGTGGAGGTCGTGTCTGCTGAGGAAGTCTGCTTCCCAGTTGTCCACTCCCGGAATGAACACTGCTGACAGTGCTATCACATGATTTTCCGCCCAGCGAAGAATCCTTGCAACTTCCGTCATTGCCCTCCTGCTTCTTGTGCCGCCCTGTCTGTTTACGTGGGCGACTGCCGTGATGTTGTCCGACTGGATCAACACCGGCTGACCCTGAAGCAGAGGCCTTGCCTGACTTAGGGCATTGTAAATGGCCCTTAGTTCCAGGATATTTATGTGAAGTGACGTTTCCATGCTTGACCACAAGCCCTGGAAATTTCTTCCCTGTGTGACTGCTCCCCAGCCTCTCAGGCTGGCATCCGTGGTCACCAGGACCCAGTCCTGAATGCCGAATCTGCGGCCCTCTAGAAGATGAGCACTCTGTAACCACCACAGGAGAGACACCCTTGTCCTTGGAGACAGGGTTATCCGCTGATGCATTTGAAGATGCGATCCGGACCATTTGTCCAGCAGATCCCACTGAAAAGTTCTTGCGTGGAATCTGCCGAATGGAATCGCTTCGTAAGAAGCCACCATTTTTCCCAGGACCCTTGTGCATTGATGCACTGACACTTGGCCTGGTTTTAGGAGGTTCCTTACTAGGTCGGATAACTCCCTGGCTTTCTCCTCCGGGAGAAACACCTTTTTCTGGACTGTGTCCAGAATCATCCCTAGGAACAGCAGACGTGTCGTCGGAATCAACTGCGATTTTGGAATATTTAGAATCCACCCGTGCTGTCGTAGTACTACTTGAGATAGTGCTACTCCGACCTCTAACTGTTCTCTGGACCTTGCCCTTATCAGGAGATCGTCCAAGTAAGGGATAATTAAGACGCCTTTTCTTCGAAGAAGAATCATCATTTCGGCCATTACCTTGGTAAAGACCCGGGGTGCCGTGGACAATCCAAACGGCAGCGTCTGAAACTGATAGTGACAGTTCTGTACCACAAACCTGAGGTACCCTTGGTGAGAAGGGCAAATTGGGACATGGAGGTAAGCATCCTTGATGTCCAGAGACACCATATAGTCCCCTTCTTCCAGGTTCGCTATCACTGCTCTGAGTGACTCCATCTTGAATTTGAACCTTTGTATGTAAGTGTTCAAGGATTTCAGATTTAAAATAGGTCTCACCGAGCCGTCCGGCTTCGGTACCACAAACAGCGTGGAATAATACCCCTTTCCCTGTTGTAGGAGGGGTACCTTGATTATCACCTGCTGGGAATACAGCTTGTGAATGGCTTCCAATACCGCCTCCCTGTCGGAGGGAGACGTTGGTAAAGCAGACTTCAGGAACCGGCGAGGGGGAGACGTCTCGAATTCCAATTTGTACCCCTGAGATACTACCTGCAGGATCCAGGGGTCCACTTGCGAGTGAGCCCACTGCGCGCTGAAATTCTTGAGACGGGCCCCCACCGTGCCTGAGTCCGCTTGTAAGGCCCCAGCGTCATGCTGAGGACTTGGCAGAAGCGGGGGAGGGCTTCTGTTCCTGGGAAGAGGCTGCCTGCTGCAGTCTTTTTCCCCTTCCTCTGCCCCGGGGCAGATATGAGTGGCCTTTTGCCCGCTTGCCCTTATGGGGACGAAAGGACTGAGCCTGAAAAGACGGTGTCTTTTTCTGCTGAGAGGTGACCTGGGGTAAAAAGGTGGATTTCCCAGCCGTTGCCGTGGCCACCAGGTCCGATAGACCGACCCCAAATAACTCCTCCCCTTTATACGGCAATACTTCCATATGCCGTTTGGAATCCGCATCACCTGACCACTGTCGCGTCCATAACCCTCTTCTGGCAGAAATGGACAGCGCACGTACTCTTGATGCCAGAGTGCAAATATCCCTCTGTGCATCTCGCATATATAGAAATGCATCCTTTAAATGCTCTATAGTCAATAATATACTGTCCCTGTCCAGGGTATCAATATTTTCAGTCAGGGAATCCGACCAAGCCACCCCAGCACTGCACATCCAGGCTGAGGCGATTGCTGGTCGCAGTATAATACCAGTATGTGTGTATATACTTTTTAGGATATTTTCCAGCTTCCTATCAGCTGGTTTCTTGAGGGCGGCCGTATCAGGAGACGGTAACGCCACTTGTTTTGATAAGCGTGTGAGCGCCTTATCTACCCTAGGGGGTGTTTCCCAACGCGCCCTAACCTCTGGCGGGAAAGGGTATAATGCCAATAATTTTTTAGAAATTAGCAGTTTTTTATCGGGGGAAACCCACGCTTCATCACACACCTCATTTAATTCATCTGATTCAGGAAAAACTACGGGTAGTTTTTTCACACCCCACATAATACCCTTTTTTGTGGTACTTGTAGTATCAGAAATGTTCAAAACCTCCTTCATTGCCGTGATCATGTAACGTGTGGCCCTACTGGAAAATACGTTTGTTTCCTTACCGTCGACACTGGAGTCAGTGTCCGTGTCTGGGTCTGTGTCGACCATCTGAGGTAACGGGCGCTTTAGAGCCCCTGACGGTGTTTGAGACGCCTGTACAGGTAATAACTGATTTGCCGGCTGTCTCATGTCGTCAACAGTCTTTTGTAAAGTGCTGACACTATCACGTAATTCCTTCCATAAGACCATCCAGTCAGGTGTCGACTCCCTAGGGGGTGACATCACTATTACAGGCAATTGCTCCGCCTCCATACCATTTTCCTCCTCATACATGTCGACACAGCGTACCGACACACAGCACACACACAGGGAATGCTCTGATAGAGGATAGGACCCCACTAGCCCTTTGGGGAGACAGAGGGAGAGTTTGCCAGCACACACCAGAGCGCTATATATATACAGGGATAACCTTATATAAGTGTTTTTCCCTTATATAGCTGCTGTATAGATTTATCTGCCAAATTAGTGCCCCCCCTCTCTTGTTTTACCCTGTTTCTGTAGTGCAGGACTGCAGGGGAGAGTCAGGGAGCTTCCCTCCAACGGAGCTGTGAGGAAAAATGGCGCCAGTGTGCTGAGGAGATAGGCTCCGCCCCCTTCTCGGCGGCCTTTCTCCCGCTTTTTTAAGGAAAAATTGGCAGGGGTTAAATGCATCCATATAGCCCAGGAGCTATATGTGATGTATTTTTTGCCATATAAGGTGTTTTTATTGCGTCTCAGGGCGCCCCCCCCCAGCGCCCTGCACCCTCAGTGACCGGAGTGTGAAGTGTGCTGAGAGCAATGGCGCACAGCTGCGGTGCTGTGCGCTACCTTATTGAAGACAGGACGTCTTCTGCCGCCGATTTTCCGGACCTCTTCAGTCTTCTGGCTCTGTAAGGGGGCCGGCGGCGCGGCTCTGGGACCCATCCATGGCTGGGCCTGTGATCGTCCCTCTGGAGCTAATGTCCAGTAGCCTAAGAAGCCCAATCCACTCTGCACGCAGGTGAGTTCGCTTCTTCTCCCCTTAGTCCCTCGGTGCAGTGAACCTGTTGCCAGCAGGATTCACTGAAAATAAAAAACCTATACTTAAACTTTTTTACTAAGCAGCTCAGGAGAGCCACCTAGTGAGCACCCTTCTCGTTCGGGCACAAAAATCTAACTGAGGCTTGGAGGAGGGTCATAGGGGGAGGAGCCAGTGCACACCAGGTAGTCCTAAAGCTTTTACTTTTGTGCCCAGTCTCCTGCGGAGCCGCTATTCCCCATGGTCCTTTCGGAGTCCCCAGCATCCACTAGGACGTCAGAGAAATAATCTGCAGCACCAGATTTAGTGGTAATAATCTGCGACACCTAACGGATACCTTCACCATTACATCAGTGCCTTCAGAGACCCATGTAAAATTCTATATATGATGTAATAAACGTGCACTCCTTTTGTCTTTGGCTCGTCGTCGTTAAACCACCCAACCGGCGGCCGGCACCAAAGGAAGGTTGCCAATTTACCATTGTACGGTTCCACCCGTTACTGTTGTGCAGCCTGGACTACTGGTACCAGCTGTACGGCCATTATAACTCTTTGCTGTGAATCTTACTGCGGATTTACTGAAGGCTGTAGGTACAGAACTGTCCTGAAGCGATCACACCGACCCGCTGCCGTTTCCTCACATTAATATTTCTCAGGAACGACCCTGGTTATCGCACCGCCGGTCACCATGCCTTGCACCACAATGCACCATGCAGCGCGAGACGCCTGGCGGGAGTGAGCTGACAGGTCCCGTTTACTACATCACCGTTGGTCGTCTTTTTTGCCAAAAATGCATCTAAGTCGCATCATGTCGCAACAAGGAAGCACCAGGAGACTGCGACGATTAATTTGACGCTTGTATATCTGTGTGCGACCGAGTCTGTGTACGAAGCACAATGGAACTCGGCACACAGACATACAAGTGATAAAGCTAAATATTTATCTTATTTAAAACCCTTTAAGAGGTCTAAGAACACTGTACGCTATTGACGTATGGAGTACCGTAAGGGTACGCACGTTGCGTAACAATCGCTTAGCCGTGGTCGAGACGCTCAAGCGTCACGTTCGCTCACGGCCAAGAGATCACAGGCAGGCACGCTATTGGCTGCTGACTAACGTAATGGTTCGCTATAGCGTAGCGGACGCTCGGGACCACGAGGAGATCACCAGCGGCGCAGACGCTCACAATGTTAAACCTTTATATCTAAACCATAAACAATGTAATATGCAGTAAAACCTTAGAGTAGAGATAGGGTGTAGATGCAACACGATGTAACCTAATTAACTTAAAAGCTGTTCGAGCGTCACCGACGCTCTGAGAATACTTAACACTATAAGAAATACACAACTACCGGGCTTAGGGTCTAACGCCTTATATGAATGTTATTACTTGCAAAAAGAGTAATACAGTACAAGTCATACACTACAATATAACATAGACTAACTAACCAGATAACTACACAGGAAATACAATACAATACTATTAAGTTTTAAGGGAATAATAAGAGAGAAAGAGGAGGAGAGAGAGAGATAGAGATATAGCTCACCATAACAATAAAGACAATAGGATTGCGGAGAAAACTTACGCACAAAGGGGAACGATCGCATGCGCCTCTGGACATCCAGCTCCCGATTATCAGCAATGAGAACCGTTGAAGAGTGAGCTGGATGTGATCGGCTTGTCTATTTATGCCCCACACACAATACAATTCAATGGTCCCTACAATCTCATTGTTCATTGGACACAGGAATTCGTCTTCGCATTATAACAAGAGGTCATAGGTTGATTCATACAGGTGGGCTGTGACGATTTCCAACTGCTCAGGTGGGTGGGAAACTAGGTTTCCCGCCGCATGGATAAGTAAGTGCAAATAATAGTAAATGGACATAAACTTCTTATGTCCATAACTATTCGCACGAGCGATTAATTCGCTCCAAACCAACACCGGAATATTGCTAATTAAATACTCTTCCGATGGATACTAAACACCACTGTATGACCCATGTCTGACCCTTCGTATCAAACAAAGAGGGATCTCTCTGTCCATGAACATGCTATATTAACTAAACTTTCAGAATCTATCAAAGGGACCATGATCTACAAAATACATTATATGGTTAAAATATGTAACGATTGAGTCGCACGCTACGAACACAAACTCTACTGTAAATGCACATACCGTGCGCCTGCGGGTGCCCGCAACAGCGAGTATGCACACGCACGGGAGAGCGCACGCATGCGCAGCGCGGACCTGTGCGAGGTGCAAATATGGCAGTGTGCATAGTGATATTTTTCTGACTTTGACAGTCCACCCTTTGGCAGTCAACAATAACTGCCACTTCCTAAAACATTTCAAAAAGAGAAAAATATATGTCAGGGGTTAATACATTTCTATGGTTGGGTAGGGGAGGAGAAGAGAAGGTAGGAAAAGGGTATGACCTAGTGAGATAGCAGAAGCATGTGTGTATGAATCCATGTTTGGGGGGTCATGTATCATCGTGCTGTACGTGTTGTAAATCAAGCTTCGAGGTATTGCGAAGTATACATTTGAATTCCTTCTTATCCCGTGGTACGGGTCTGTGGATGGGCTGTCAAACTTTACCGAGCTCTTTTCGGATTTTGGTTGCAACAAAATGGGGGAGCACATTTTAGTTGATGATACATGAATGGGGGAGGTATGTGATTGCTGATACCTGTGCCTGTATTCCCTATCGACTATGTGTGTCATTACCTGAGGGTTGTAGAAATGAAGATAAAGAACACTTATGGTAAATGCAGTGGTATTCTATGTCAGGTTAATGAACATTTGTCGGTTGAAGTCTTGTTCGGTGTCTGTTGAATGCAGTCTTCTTTGTGCCTTTGCCCAAAAGGTGCGAGCAAAAGCTTTGTCAATGTCCATAGACTTACAAAAGTGTTGGGCTAGCGTAATTTTAAAATTTCTAGGGAAACTGGGGGTCTATGGCATAGTTCATCAAATATCTGTGTATAAGGTTGTCAAAACTTCTTCTTTAATCCATCAGTTGTCTGTATACAGGATCATCAAATTCCTCGTCCAAGTGGGTCTTTTTACCTTGGAGAAAACGGAAAAACAGGTGAAAGAAACGGACCGTATAATCGCATTTTCATCACATCATTGTTTCTACCGTTGGGTCATAAATCAAATCCATTGGAATTATAATTTCCTCACTCCTTAGACTCATTACCCTGGTACGACGTTTGCACTTCATTAAAGCCTGACCGCATCTAAATATCAAGCCAATGGATATGACAACACCTAAGATACATAGAAGAAACTTCCCAACATCCATTATGACTCCTTGAGCCCATTCTCCTAAACCAGAGAACCAATTTCGCGGGTTCAACCATGACACCCAACCAGTCAGCTCATTACCTACAGCAGCAAGAGTGAGATTGTGTCTCCTGCGAAATTCCCACTTCAGTTGGAGAATATCGTCCATCTTTTGGTCTATGACCTCGACCGGATCCTCGGTGCTATTCGTAATATATGTGCAACATTTCACGCCGTACTGCGTTGCCAGTGTGACACAATATCCGCCTGTCACTGCTGTGAGGTAATTGAGAACCATTCTATGCTGTACCAGTTCTGTTTTATAAGCTTGAAGTTCTCTTCCAGTATACCTAAACGTGTCATCATACATTTCCGTGATATTGTCTAACAAATTTGCGAGCGCAGATATGTATTTATAATTCAACACTCCTCTGGCGGTGCGAGTGAAATCTAACGCGATTAGAAACTGAATCCCGGTGGATTCATGGATCATGTCAGAGGCCGGATGCTCTGTTCTTTCTATCAGGTGCCGTTTAACTACGTGCTCGTAATGAGTATGAGTATAAGGAGCTTGGGCAACACGGTGTATATCTTTCATTTTGGCATGTGATACAGTCATTACCTCAGGCAGTACTTTTCCAATATAACACAATCCCTCAGAGTTTGGGGCAAGCCACTTATACGCCTTCCTCCCGCATATGAAATATGCATCATCGGGGAGAACATATGGGACGGAGTAGGACATAACCATATTACACATCCTCCAAGTGAAATCTCCTACCCCTAATTCTCCCATCTGTCTAGTACACGTATCAGTTTGTACGATATGTGCACAGTATCCTGGTGATACCTCTCCAACTCTCGTAATCCTACTTCCTAGGGTATACCTATATCGGAAAGATTTTTCTCTACTGGCTATGTGGCGTATAAGCTCTGTATCTGTAGGCATTCTATCTGCTCTATATGAAAAGGTCATGGTTTGGTTACTCCATGACACTTCCCAATTTCCCGGCTTTCGGGGATTGGTAATGTTAAAACATATTAGGGATCTATCCACATGATATTGGTGGAGCTTCAAACTAGGAGGACTGGAGATATTAAACCTCCTGTCCACCGGTCTCCCACCCTTTAGCTCAAGTACCTCCCCTACCGTTAAAGGAAATGGTACTAGCCCTGATTTGCTGTGACCTTGAGGTACTTGAGAGCATACCCAACAATCTGTTTGATTTAACACACTACCCACTAAGGAGTGATAGTCACTCAATGGATGCCGGTCCATGTGGATATTAAAACTGGATTGGCATTTCTTAATGCACCCATCCTCAACTACGTTGTCACAGAGCCTACAGATACAGTTTTCTTCAGCTAACAATCCTTCACAATTCCTTCTATTGTCAATGCTATCGGATCGTTTTCTGATACTCGCCTTTACTTGTTGATTAAGTTGTTCTTGGAAAACTACGCCTCCATCTTTGTCATCAGAACCTTTCCAGATCCTTTCTCGACCTCCCTGGTACTCTCGCCGGAACAGACTGCTCTGGTCAACATCATGGTCAACAGGAAAATCCATATCACAGTCTCTTGTGGCAAGTCCATCTTACAGGAGGAGAAAAGAAGAAATTTGTAATGGGGGTACAGGAAAACAGTTTGAGGGGGAGAGAAACTTGTTACGATAATTAGTTCTCTCGTCTTGTTGTTCCTCTTGTTCTGCTGTCATCTCAAAGGTGCTGTCTCTCAGTCTTCCAACCGAACATTCCGATGATGCAATATTCCTTCCAAACCAGCGATCTTTCTGTAAGGAGCAAAAATCTTGCATTACCATTTGTCTAACTGAGGTGTGACATACCATCTTTAAAACATAAAAACATGAGTGAGAAGAGGGAGAGGAAAAAAAACAACAAGAGAGAGAGAACCGTTCATATATGTATATATCACATAAATCAACAATAAACAACAACAGGACTAAACTTTTTTCAAACATTTTTTTTAAAACATTGTCAGATCATCAGGCTGTCATATCTACATGTCCAATGGTTTCCTTGCGCAGTCCCTCCCACCAGCACCTCCATACTCCACCCTCTGTATCTGGCCAGGATACATTGATGCGGATAGGTCGTGCTGGGGTTTGGTAGACTTCTGCAAAGACCAAGCAGACATGCAATGTTTGAGTCCTACCAATAATCGTCAGAGATGGGGAGAGAAAAAGAAACATTTCACAGATACATTTACAACGTTTCACCCGGTCATTCCTGTGTCTTCAGGGAATGACCTCCCAATTTGTTAACCATAACCTCAGGCTTACCATCAATCCTAATGATCACCTTTCCTGACTACATATTATGGGTGTGACCCAAAATTCTTCCTATATGATCCCTGATTACAATTTGGTGTGTCATATTCATGTCTAGGGGGTCTGGCTTTATGTGGGCTGTTACAGTTACTGGCATAATGCCCTTCTCTTTTACAAAGATAACAAACCCTGGGCTTCTTCCAAGTGTCAATGACCTGAGGTCTTGGTTGATTTGATGCCTCCTCAAACGCTCGGATGCTCATCACCATCAACCGTTTTCCCTGTACTTCCCTGTTTCCTTGGGCATCATGGTTATGTTGTTGTCTAGGGGGCTGATGTGACTTTTGTCTACTTCCTGATCTACAATCTCTTGCAAAATGTCCCTTTTTATGACAATTGTAACAGATTTCCACATTTGAATTTCTCGCAGGGGTTTGGGGCTTATGCTGGAGTGGTCTTGTGGTTAGGGCCTGTATACTTGCGGCCATTAACTTGTCACTTTGTGACTCCCTGTGTCTGGTGATATTTCGATCATGATCAATAGCGGACTCTCTTAATGCGGCCACTGAGATATTTCTCCAGTTTGGGTTGGTGGTCTGTACCCTTGTTCTCAATACCTCCTTTAAACCATTCATTAATACCTTAACCGCTATTTCTCTATGCTGTGCGCATGTTTTGATGTCTGTGATCCCAGTGTTCCTAGCCATTACTTGCAGTGCTCGATTGAAATAATTGGAAATACTTTCCCTTTCGTTTTGTCTTATGGAGAAGATTTCATTCCACTTGACAACGGCAGGGAAATATACTTCCAACTGTCGGTTTATCTGCTTAATACATTCCTGATTGTGTTCCTCCGTTTGAGGTACTTCTGTGTCTAATTGACAATCAGTAATAAATTTCGCAGAGTCAACACCGGAGGGCAAACACGCCCTCAGCACTGTCCGCCAATCTTTGTTGGTGGGTTCTGTTGAGTTTCCTAGTTCTTTAATGAACCTTTGACATGCGACTAGATTTTTCCTAGGATCAGGAAATTCAGACATAATTGATCTCAATTCGGTCCGGGACCAGGGACAGCGCATTGCACTGTCCTGGACGGGAATGGTTCCCTGATCGTCAGTCTTCCCATTGGGGACTGTGATCACCCTGACAGGACTAAACTCAATTACATCACCTTGTTTTGGTCTTACAATATGGGGTACATTTGTTTGTGCGTGATATAAAACATTGTACGTACCTGTGGACACGACCTCACCTGACCCTTCGTTAGGGGGTTTGATTATTGCCTTTACCGATTTGGTCGTGTCCACCTGGATGTCTTGTGTGATGGCTGCTGGTAAAGGTGCCGACATCGTGTTGGGTTCACTTTCTGGCTTGTAGTCCTGAGGGAAGTTTGACATGGGGTGCGACTTGCACGGGTTAACATTTGTAATTTTTACACTTTCATTTTCATAAACATTATTACATTTTACACTTTCATTCTTAATACAGTTACTAAGTGCATTTTTATCGTACACCATTGTGCCTTTCTCCGCAACCATAATCCTCTCCATTGCCATATCTCTCCTCCCAAGATGAGAGTCAGATATGTCAGTTAACTCTCTTTGCATTTCACTTTCCTGTTGCCATCATTTTAAACAATCATAATGTTTGATCCGTCTCTTTGCTGGTTTAATAAGACCTATCCTTCTCCTTAGATTTAGTAACACTTCTGGGCTAAAGCTACCTACTCTTGGGAATTTCTCCCCGTCATGTACAGTCATTCTCTCCCATTCATCACATAAAACCTCTGTGTGTGAACCGTATTTTTCACACATTACATAATCAACCCGAACCGAGGTTGATCGCCCCCTACCTGAACAACTGGCCCCCATAACTTGCAGGTGTTGCTTTTCTTCAGCGAACCCTTACAAAAACCAAGATGTCCAGGGCAGGCTGGCGGTGAAGTTTACCGAGTACTCCACTCACTTCTCGCCCACGTTGGCCAGTAACACAATCACTGTATCCAGAGCTGTTGTACCCAACCTAGGGCCCCTGTGAACCTTTATTTACTGGGGCGCGTTCCCCAGCAAGTATCGGTTGTTGGATAGTTCCTGAGTGACCAGCGAACTTCCCTTAAAATAAAAAAATTTCACAAATCACGTTAAAATGTACAAATAGCGTTTATGACCTTCGTACACAAATGGTACCGGTCAGGTTTACTAATGCACACAATTACGTGCGGTACAATCGTTCAGCACATAAGCAACTAATCTTATGTGCGGAGCGACCAGTGGAATCGAAAATTACGGCTGTGAATTCCTTCAGCCAGAGCTTAATGGCCTATATGGGTTCCGCACCAACCCTTCTTGGTGTTGTGCTACTCGTCTCTATAGCGGACTTCCTTGTCTGCTGTACCTGGACCTCCTGGTCTGTTCTGGACCTCCTGGTCTGTGCTACAGTATGACCTCCTGGTCTGCTATACTCTAATGCTCAAATTTTATATTTAACCAGGGATGCCTCCCTAGCCACCATGCACGTCACTTACATGTATGTACCTTCACGAGAACTCGATACTTTTCTTGTGGTTCAACCTCAAAATTGTATACAACACACTCACTCACCACATGTACACTTTTGTTTCTATTTCTATTTCTGCGCAGAAATTTTTCTTTAGACCAGATGTGTTGTAAATTTGGAGAAGGATCTGTTAATTTAAATTTCGGATATTAAAATAGATTTGCGCTATTTATCGCCTGTTGCGCTATTTATCGCCTGTTGCGCTATTTATCGCCTGTTAAAAATCAACACTATCGTGTGACTTGAGTTACGTGGGCGTACCCAGACGCTCCGTTGCGTAATTTACGCTGCGTGCGTCGGCCTTTGCGTACGCGGGTCTCAGCCCTTTGTTAGAGACACGTGTACACCAAGCCAATGTCCACCGTAACACAACTAACACGTTTATCAATGTAGATGATCCTCGATCGTCTACCGAGCACCACACCAATCTCTCCTTGTACCTTTAGGTAGAGTTGCGTGTGCGCTTTACACTTTATCCCTTAATGCATTACCTTTACACTTTAACTATGAAATAGCGACAAATCTCTCTTAGCACGTTTTATCAATTATAAAATGGCAAACAGGAGAGTGATATATGAAAATACACGAAAAAGAAATGCAGATATGCGTGTGTGCGTACGCAAGATAGAAATAAACAGTTTTAAAAGACACTAGCGTGTTGTTCTTACCTCCGGTTCCGGATTCCCTCAGCACCCTTTACTAAGTGAAGCAGACGCTTATCCCGTCAGCACTGCGAAGAATATGATCTCCCGCCCTTTGCTGATGGATAATGTCTGCTGAAATTACCTAGCAGAGATATGTGAAGGACTGGACGAGCCGCCAATTGATAAAGCTAAATATTTATCTTATTTAAAACCCTTTAAGAGGTCTAAGAACACTGTACGCTATTGACGTATGGAGTACCGTAAGGGTACGCACGTTGCGTAACAATCGCTGAGCCGTGGTCGAGACGCTCAAGCGTCACGTTCGCTCACGGCCAAGAGATCACAGGCAGGCACGCTATTGGCTGCTGACTAACGTAATGGTTCGCTATAGCGTAGCGGACGCTCGGGACCACGAGGAGATCACCAGCGGCGCAGACGCTCACAATGTTAAACCTTTATATCTAAACCATAAACAATGTAATATGCAGTAAAACCTTAGAGTAGAGATAGGGTGTAGATGCAACACGATGTAACCTAATTAACTTAAAATAAGAATTTACTTACCGATAATTCTATTTCTCGGAGTCCGTAGTGGATGCTGGGGTTCCTGAAAGGACCATGGGGAATAGCGGCTCCGCAGGAGACAGGGCACAAAAGTAAAGCTTTTACAGGTCAGGTGGTGTGTACTGGCTCCTCCCCCTATGACCCTCCTCCAGACTCCAGTTAGGTACTGTGCCCGGACGAGCGTACACAATAAGGGAGGATTTTGAATCCCGGGTAAGACTCATACCAGCCACACCAATCACACCGTACAACTTGTGATCTAAACCCAGTTAACAGTATGATAACAGAGGAGCCTCTGAAAGATGGCTTCCTAAACAATAACCCGAATTAGTTAACAATAACTATGTACAAGTATTGCAGATAATCCGCACTTGGGATGGGCGCCCAGCATCCACTACGGACTCCGAGAAATAGAATTATCGGTAAGTAAATTCTTATTTTCTCTATCGTCCTAAGTGGATGCTGGGGTTCCTGAAAGGACCATGGGGATTATACCAAAGCTCCCAAACGGGCGGGAGAGTGCGGATGACTCTGCAGCACCGAATGAGAGAACTCCAGGTCCTCCTTTGCCAGGGTATCAAATTTGTAAAAATTTACAAACGTGTTCTCCCCTGACCACGTAGCTGCTCGGCAGAGTTGTAATGCCGAGACCCCTCGGGCAGCCGCCCAAGATGAGCCCACCTTCCTTGCGGAATGGGCCTTAACAGATTTAGGCTGTGGCAGGCCTGCCACAGAATGTACAAGTTGAATTTTGTTACAAATCCAACGAGCAATCGACTGCTTAGAAGCAGGTGCACCCAACTTGTTGGGTGCATACAGTATAAACAGCGAGTCAGATTTTCTGACTCCAGCCGTCCTTTAAATGTATATTTTTAAGGCTCTGACAACGTCCAACAACTTGGAGTCCTTCAAGTCGTCTGTAGCCGCAGGCACTACAATAGGCTGGTTCAGGTGAAACGCTGATACCACCTTAGGGAGAAAATGCGGACGCGTCCGCAGCTCTGCCCTATGTCGAATGGAAAATTAAATAAGGGCTTTTATAAGACAAAGCCGCCAGTTCAGATACTCTCCCGGCCGAAGCCAGGGCCAGTAACATAGTCACTTTCCATGTGAGATATTTCAAATCCACATTCTTTAGTGGTTCAAACCAATTGGATTTGAGGAAATCTAAAACTACATTTAGATCCCACGGTGCCACCTTAGGCACCACAGGAGGCTGTATATGCAGTACTCCTTTGATAAAAATCTGGACCTCAGGGACTGAGGCCAATTCTTTTTGGAAGAATATTGATAGGGCCGAAATTTGAACCTTAATAGATCCCAATTTGAGACCCATAGACAATCCTGATTGCAGGAAATGTAGGAAAACGACCCAGTTGAAATTCCTCCATCGGAGCACTCCGCTGCTCGCACCACGCAACATATTTTCGCCAAATACGGCGATAATGCTTCGCGGTGACTTCCTTCCTTGCCTTTATCAAGGTAGGAATGACTTCTTCTGGAATGCCTTTTCCTTTTAGGATCTGGCATTCAAACGCCATGCCGTCAAACGCAGCCGCGGTAAGTCTTGAAAAAGACAAGGACCCTGCTGAAGCAGGTCCCTTCTCAGAAGTAGAGGCCACGGATCGTCCGTGACCATCTCTTGAAGTTCCGGGTACCAAGTCCTTCTTGGCCAATCCGGAGCCACTAGTCTTACTCCTCTTTGCCGTATAATCCTCAAAACCTTTGGTATGAGAGGCAGAGGAGGAAACACCTATACCGACTGGTACACCCAATGTGTTACCAGCGCGTCCACAGCTATTGCCTGCGGATCTCTTGACCTGGCGCAATACCTGTCCAGTGTCTTGTTGAGGCGAGACGCCATCATGTCCACCATTGGTTTTACCCAACGGTTTAATAGCATGTGGAAAACTTCTGGATGAAGTCCCCACTCTCCCGGGTGAAGGTCGTGTCTGCTGAGGAAGTCTGCTTCCCAGTTGTCCACGCCCGGGATGAATACTGCTGACAGTGCTATCACGTGATTCTCCGCCCAGCGAAGGATCCTGGCAGCTTCTGCCATTGCCCTCCTGCTTCTTGTGCCGCCCTGTCTGTTTACATGGGCGACTGCCGTGATGTTGTCCGACTGGATCAACACCGGTCTTCCTTGAAGCAGAGGTTTCGCCTGGCTTAGAGCATTGTAGATTGCTCTTAGTTCCAGAATGCTTATGTGAAGAGACGTTTTCAGGCTCGACCACACTCCCTGGAAATTTCTTCCCTGTGTGACTGCTCCCCAGCCTCTCAGGCTGGCATCCGTGGTCACCAGGATCCAATCCTGCATGCCGAATCTGCGGCCCTCCAATAGATGAGCCTCCTGCAACCACCACAGAAGGGATACCCTTGTCCTCGGCGACAGGGTTATCCGCAGGTGCATCTGAAGATGCGACCCTGACCATTTGTCCAACAGATCCCTTTGCATGGAATCTGCCGAAAGGGATTGCTTCGTAAGAAGCTACCATTTTTTCCCAGGACTCTTG
This sequence comes from Pseudophryne corroboree, assembly GCF_028390025.1. Lineage (NCBI taxonomy): Eukaryota > Metazoa > Chordata > Amphibia > Anura > Myobatrachidae > Pseudophryne > Pseudophryne corroboree. Next base: position 24,761,916 of record NC_086450.1, read on the forward strand.
TGCATTGATGTACAGACACCTTTCCTGGTTTTAGGAGGTTCCTGACCAGGTCAGATAACTCCTTGGCTTTTTCTTCGGGAAGAAAAACCTTTTTCTGAACTGTGTCCAGAATCATCCCCAGGAACAGCAGACGAGTTGTCGGCATTAATTGGGATTTTGGAATATTCAGAATCCATCCGTGCTGCTTTAGCACCTCTTGAGATAGTGCTAAACCCATCTCTAGCTGTTCTCTGGACCTTGCCCTTATTAGGAGATCGTCCAAGTATGGGATAATTAATACGCCTTTTCTTCGAAGAAGAAATATTATCTCGGCCATTACCTTTGTAAAGACCCGAGATGCCGTGGACAAACCAAACGGCAGCGTCTGAAACTGATAGTGACAGTTTTGTACAACGAACCTGAGGTACCCCTGGTGTGAGGGGTAATTGGAACGTGGAGATACGCATCCTTGATGTCCAAGGATACCATAAAGTCCCCTTCTTCCAGGTTCGCTATCACTGCTCTGAGTGACTCCATCTTGAACTTGAACTTCTTTATGTACAGGTTCAAGGACTTCAGATTTAGAATAGGCCTTACCGAGCCATCCGGCTTCGGTACCACAAAAAGAGTGGAATAATACCCCTTCCCTTTTTGTAGAAGAGGTACCTTGACTATCACCTGCTGAGAATACAGCTTGTGAATGGCTTCCAAAACCGTCTCCCTTTCTGAGGGGGACGTTGGTAAAGCAGACTTCAGGAAACGGCGAGGTGGCTCTGTCTCTAATTTCAACCTGTACCCCTGAGATATTATCTGCAGGATCCAGGGATTTACCTGCGAGTGAGCCCACTGTGCGCTGTAATTCTTGAGACGACCGCCTACCGCCCCCGAGTCCGCTTGCGAAGCCCCAGCGTCATGCTGAGGCTTTTGTAGAAGCCGGGGAGGGCTTCTGTTCCTGGGAAGGAGCTGCCTGTTGCTGTCTCTTCCCTCGTCCTCTGCCTCGTGGCAGATATGAATAGCCCTTTGCTCTCTTATTTTTAAAGGAACGAAAGGGCTGCGGTTGAAAGGTCGGTGCCTTTTTCTGTTGGGGAGTGACTTGAGGTAGAAAGGTGGATTTCCCGGCCGTAGCCGTGGCCACCAAATCCGATAGACCGACCCCAAATAACTCCTCTACGCATCGCCTGTCCACTGTCGTGTCCATAAAGCTCTTCTGGCCGAAATGGACATAGCACTTACCCGTGATGCCAGTGTGCAGATATCTCTCTGTGCATCACGCATATAAAGAAATGCATCCTTTATTTGTTCTAACGACAGTAAAATATTGTCCCTGTCCAGGGTATCAATATTTTCGATCAGGGACTCTGACCAAACTACCCCAGCACTGCACATCCAGGCAGTCGCAATATCTGGTCGTAGTATAACACCTGCATGTGTGTATATACCTTTTTGGATATTTTCCATCCTCCTATCTGATGGATCTTTAAGTGCGGCCGTCTCAGGAGAGGGTAACGCCACTTGTTTTGATAAGCGTGTTAGCGCTTTGTCCACCCTAGGAGGTGTTTCCCAGCGCTCCCTAACCTCTGGCGGGAAAGGGTATAAAGCCAATAACTTCTTTGAAATTAGCAGTTTTTTTTTTTTTTTTTTTTTATCGGGGCACCCCACGCTTCATCACACACGTCATTTAATTCTTCTGATTCGGTAAAAACTACTGGTAGTTTTTTCACACCCCACATAATACCCTGTTTAGTGGTACCTGTAGTATCAGCTAAATGTAACATCTCCTTTATTGCCAAAATCATATAACGTGTGGCCCTACTGGAAAATACGGTTAATTCGTCACCTTCACCACCGGAATCAGTGCCTGTGTCTGGGTCTGTGTCGACCGACTGAGGCAAGGGGCGTTTTACAGCCCCTGACGGTATTTGAGGCGCCTGGACAGGCACTAATTGAGTGTCCGGCCGCCTCATGTCGGCAAACGACTGCTTAAGCGAGTTGACGCTATCCCGTAATTCCACAAATAAAGGCATCCATTCTGGTGTCGACCCCCTAGGAGGTGACATCCTCATATTTGGCAATTGCTCCGCCTCCACACCAATAACGTCCTCATACATGTCGACACACACGTACCGACACACAGCAGACACACAGGGAATGCTCTATACGAAGACAGGACCCACTAGCCCTTTGGGGAGACAGAGGGAGAGTCTGCCAGCACACACCAAAAAGCGCTATATATGACAGGGATAGCCTTATGATTAAGTGCTCCCTTATAGCTGCTTTTATATTAATATATTGCCATTTATTTTGCCCCCCCTCTCTGTTATACCCTGTTTCTGTAGTGCAGTGCAGGGGAGAGACCTGGGAGCCTTCCTGACCAGCGGAGCTGTGACAGAAAATGGCGCCGTGTGCTGAGGAGATAGGCCCCGCCCCTTTTTCGGCGGGCTCATCTCCCGCTATTTAGTACATTTAGGCAGGGGTAAATATCTCCATATAGCCTCTGGGGCTATATGTGAGGTATTTTTAGCCTTTTTAAAGGTTTTCATTTGCCTCCCAGGGCGCCCCCCCCCAGCGCCCTGCACCCTCAGTGACTGCCGTGTGAAGTGTGCTGAGAGGAAAATGGCGCACAGCTGCAGTGCTGTGCGCTACCTTAAGAAGACTGCAGGAGTCTTCAGCCGCCGATTCTGGACCTCTTCTTGCTTCAGCATCTGTGAGGGGGCCGGCGGCGTGGCTCCGGTGACCATCCAGGCTGTACCTGTGATCGTCCCTCTGGAGCTTCATGTCCAGTAGCCAAGAAGCCAATCCATCCTGCACGCAGGTGAGTTCACTTCTTCTCCCCTCTGTCCCTCGTTGCAGTGATCCTGTTGCCAGCAGGAATCACTGTAAAATAAAAAACCTAAGCTAAACTCTCTAAGCAGCTCTTTATGAGAGCCACCTAGAATTGCACCCTTCTCGGCCGGGCACAAAAATCTAACTGGAGTCTGGAGGAGGGTCATAGGGGGAGGAGCCAGTACACACCACCTGACCTGTAAAAGCTTTACTTTTGTGCCCTGTCTCCTGCGGAGCCGCTATTCCCCATGGTCCTTTCAGGAACCCCAGCATCCACTTAGGACGATAGAGAAAAGCTGTTCGAGCGTCACCGACGCTCTGAGAATACTTAACACTATAAGAAATACACAACTACCGGGCTTAGGGTCTAACGCCTTATATGAATGTTATTACTTGCAAAAAGAGTAATACAGTACAAGTCACACACTACAATATAACATAGACTAACTAACCAGATAACTACACAGGAAATACAATACAATACTATTACGTTTTAAGGGAATAATAAGAGAGAAAGAGGAGGAGAGAGAGAGATAGAGATATAGCTCACCATAACAATAAAGACAATATGATTGCGGAGAAAACTTACGCACAAAGGGGAACGATCGCATGCGCCTCTGGACATCCAGCTCCCGATTATCAGCAATGAGAACCGTTGAAGAGTGAGCTGGATGTGATCGGCTTGTCTATTTATGCCCCACACACAATACAATTCAATGGTCCCTACAATCTCATTGTTCATTGGACACAGGAATTCGTCTTCGCATTATAACAAGAGGTCATAGGTTGATTCATACAGGTGGGCTGAGACCATTTCCAACTGCTCAGGTGGGTGGGAAACTAGGTTTCCCGCCGCATGGATAAGTAAGTGCAAATAATAGTAAATGGACATAAACTTCTTATGTCCATAACTATTCGCACGAGCGATTAATTCGCTCCAAACCAACACCGGAATATTGCTAATTAAATACTCTTCCAATGGATACTAAACACCACTGTATGACCCATGTCTGACCCTTCGTATCAAACAAAGAGGGATTTCTCCGTCCATGAACATGCTATATTAACTAAACTTTCAGAATCTATCAAAGGGACCATGATCTACAAAATACATTATATGGTTAAAATATGTAACGATTGAGTCGCACGCTACGAACACATAAACTCTACCGTAAATGCACATACCGTGCGCCTGCGGGTGCCCGCAACAGCGAGTATGCGCACGCACGGGAGAGCGCACGCATGCGCAGCGCGGACCTGTGCGAGGTGCAAATATGGCAGTGTGCATAGTGATATTTTTCTGACTTTGACACAAGCGTCGCATATAAAATTAAAGCTAAGACACATTTTCGGCACAAAAACGCCAGGCAGTAGCAGAGTCTCGCGGGACATGACGCACAGACAGGGACTGCGCCAATGACGTATGAGGACACATCTGCAAGTGGGATAGTCCGATTAGCGGTCATCCCACCCACCTGACTATATAGAGACATGTATTGGGCAACAATGGAATGCGGCTTTTTCCCCTACTCACTAGTCTTCGACCACCCATAATCCCAGCCCGGCTGCTGCTGAATGGCTATTACTTGGTTCGGACGCCTTCATCTGTAAAAAGTTGATCCCCAAATGTTTTCGAAACAATGAATGACTAATTGTGATTTACCGTCCAGCTAAGGCAATATTATATGTAAATACCATCCACTACCAACAGGACGTACGTTTGTGCCTATTCGAGCGGCACTTGGGGTGGGAAAAGTTTGCGCTAATCTCTGCAAGGAGGAACCGAGGTGAAACACAGGGGGTCATTCCGAGTTGTTCGCTCGCAAGCTGCTTTTAGCAGCTTTGCACACGCTAAGCCGCCGCCTACTGGGAGTGAATCTTAGCTTATCAAAATTGCGAACGAAAGATTCGCATCATTGCGAAAAGACTTCTCTGTGCAGTTTCTGAGTAGCTCGAGACTTACTCTTCCAGTGCGATCAGTTCAGTGCTTGTCGTTCCTGGTTTGACGTCACAAACACACCCAGCGTTCGCCCAGACACTCCTCCGTTTCTCCAGCCACTCCCGCGTTTTTCCCAGAAACGGTAGCGTTTTTTCACACACTCCCATAAAACGGCCTGTTTCCGCCCAGAAACACCCACTTCCTGTCAATCACACTCCGATCACCAGAACGAAGAAAACACCTCGTAATGCCGTGAGTAAAATACCTAACTGCATAGCAAATTTACTTGGCGCAGTCGCACTGCGGACATTGCGCATGCGCATTAGCGACTAATCGCTCCGTTGCGAGAAAAAAATAACGAGCGAACAACTCGGAATGACCCCCACAGAACGGACCACACAGTGACCACTAAATAAGTAACTGGAGCCATCCAGAAAATGACTGGAATGACCAGCCTTTGCCGCGCCACGGTTACTGGGCACTGCGGCCGACTCAACCAACCTATTACACGCAGAGAAAGGAACGCACGTAAACAGTTCCTGATTTCCCAGAAGCCGCCGGTGTAACGCTGGCAAAAAACACAACAATGTTTTCTTTCCTCTATTTTTAGTTCTGGAACAAGATCCTGATGTTTGCCACATAATTACAGAGGCCCCTGGCGAGGAGCCATCTCTCGGCCAGACACGGCCGAAGCCACAGACGTAGCTTTCCCAACGTCAGCACTTCCAGGAGGAAACTTTCCAAAGCTCCAACTTACCCACAGCTTACACGGGAGCATCGGATGCCTTCTTGCTCCAGGTCACCCACTAATAACCGCGCCATTCCTCCACACACCTTGTATTCATGAAGTAAGGTTTAGGGGGTAGATTTACTCAGCACTCCCGCCGATTTACTAACGCCTAAACCGCTGAGAGGCCAGACTTTACAGAACGATTGAACATCAGAGCACTGGCAGGTTTTCACCAGTAGAAGTATAGTATTTACTAAACGGCGGCTTTAGAAACAGCCTGAAAACTGGTGCCAAACCCGCCAAGTGTGTTGGTTGGGACAGGCAAGAATAAGCTGCTGATTCTGCTATCTGGCCAATCAGAAGGCGAGGAATCACGTACACTCAGAACGAGTACCAAATACGGAGGCATATACTGTGACCTATATTACATTTTATTACTATAATAGGGGGAAATGGTTTTATTTTTTTATGGAGAGCCTAATTAATTTTTTATTATACAGATGGAGCCCTGCTCATCTATCCCTTTAATAGGATTACGTGAACCAGGGCAGTCGGACTTAATTCCCTGCTGTAGTGACTTAATCCCCTGCTGTATTGTTCTCTCTGTATTGTATTGCAGCTGAAAACAATAGATGAAAGGCTTATGCTAATACGCCTTGGTGCACCTAGGTGCAGCGGAGAAGCCTAGATGAGCAACGCTCCACCTGTACTAAAGTGGTAATATTAACGGTTAACTGGTGTGTAAAAAAAAAATTTAATGAACGAGGAAGCATTTATTATGGTATGGCTATATAAAACGGTGCCCGCATCATTTAATTGCCCGTTTAATACAGTGGTTTGGGGATGCAATTTATCGGCTATATTCAGGGGGTTTCAAAACTAAAATGTACCCCTGTTTAGGACCCACCCAATCATTTGTGCCGGTCTGGGAGTCACACCGGCCGATCTGACTACCACGGCCACATGTGTAAAGGGTCAACCCCAGTGCTGAATGGCCAAAACACCTGGAAGGGTCACTTCCCAACATGTCCAATAATAAATCCAGGAAACCTGGATAGGATCACCCTCGTCTATGTTTTGGGAGCGTCACGTTGCGATGAAGAGCCGGTATCATCGCAGCGGGCGACGGCCAGTGTAAGAGTAAATTAATTTCTTTGTGAGTCAGTGACTTATCTCTATCACATCTACACAGCTCTCTGGGATATGATAAATACATGTCTGAGTCCTGCTACCTGTAACCACATCTATAATCTTCTTTTAGCCCCAGGAAACATGGCGAGTCCTCAATTAATCTATGAAGGGGGAGGGGAAGAGGGGTTATTGTAGGGGGATCTCAGAATGCAGCGTCTCCTCAGGGCGAAAGTCTGCAGCAGATCTCTCCTCGACATGTTCAGAAGGATCTTTGCAGTTTTCTATGAACATTCCACCACTATTACCTCCCGTGAACCTGGATTTATCACTTGATACCCTCAGGGCCCGATTCAGCGATGTACGTTGGCTCGATGTTAACGCACATCTATGATGTATTTGATTGCACTTGTGCAGATCCTGCTCTGCGATGTCGCTGCAGTGCTCCAAACGCGGCTTCACCGGCCCCAGAAGCATGAAATCCCGGCCATGCGGACGGTTACTCACATGACCGATGGGCACACAGGTGATCCGATGATGTGTCTTTGGTCGCAGCAGCGGATGAGAGAAGCCGGCAGTGCGCGTTTTTCTACTATAGACGCCTCCTGCCATTTTTGCATATTTTAGCACAGCCGCTACGTACAAAGACCCAGCGGCTGCAGCTAAAGTGCCGACACAACCTCAGCAAGAGGATCACGGGATGCAACAAGCGACGCAAGGAGGATTCTGGGAAAGGGTACACATTACTTTTTTTTTTTTTAAACATTCACTTTCCTACTAAATAAAATCAGATACGTCCACATTAAATATAAATCGCTGCATACACCGTCACAGCCTATAATCTATGGACTCCCATAATCTAGAAGTTTATGATAACAGGGGCACAGTCCTCAAGAGCCCTAACTTTTTGAAACATGTGGCTCTCCCAACGCTGTGGAACTAAGGCTGGAGAAGACTGCTGGAACTTGTAGTTCACCCGCATCTAGAGAACTACAGAATGCCCAAATCTGTTTATATGGATACAAGTGAATAGAGTTAGATACAGATTGTGAGGAGCCTGTAACATAATTCTTACAAGCGCATAAAACACGGACAGTACTCGCGATTACGGATGATGTGTCTCCCTCCCTTTCTGCACAGCACACGAAAAAAAAAAAATCAATAGTGTGACCCAGTGTAATTACCCCCCCCCCCCCCCACCCCTGTCTACTGCCCTGAAGGCACGAACATTACATTAACGTCTTCACCACCAACATGCAGCCGTCCGCCCTCCCAACATAACTGCAGAAAGCTTCATAGGAAATAATACCCTATTAGACATTATGAAAACAGTTAAAGTTTTTCTGGCAGCGGTGTCTCAGGATACAGAGTAGCATCAGATAATATATTTATAGCAGGACCTTGTTACTGACCATTAATCGTCGGGAGATCGATAAGCGTTCATACAGAACGCAGCAAAGTTATTGCTCAGGAAATGTAGCTGCATTGTACAATATAAATACAGAAGCAGCCTCTCGGAGCCAGGAGAAGGGGGGAAAGAGGGGTTGTAGCTGGGGTGGCAGTTTACAGAGACACAGCCAGACCCATCCCAGAGTCCTCATATTCACAGCCAACATATCACCGTCATTAAATCATAACAAGTAACATTACTGCATGACCATGCTATTATACTACATGGTCACATGATCTGTCAGTGTTCGCACATTTAATATGAGCTACAATAACATTAAAAATAAGTACGTCGTAGTCGACTGTGGATCGTAGGTGTTCGTGTTCAGCTCTTAAAAACTACCAAGTAACCCTGAAACGGGCAAAGCAACGATCCTGGCATTGTGGCAAAAATTATATTAACATTATACGTTGTAACAGTACGATAATAGCATGTATTTCACCAAGCACATGTAATATGCCAGAATACTTGCAGTAAAGGATATATACGACTGCGGCTGAATAATAAACGCATGGATTTCTACCGGGCCACAAAGTAAACAATCAGGAACAGCCGCCAGCAGGACAAAGGGCTGTATTTAATTTTAATGCACATATTGTGTGTGCAGAAGAAGACAAGACAAGATAGAGCCCCCAGAAGGCTAAATAGGTCATATAGGGGGGGAGGGGGGGGGGGTGTTCTCTCCCCCGCCAGCCCCCTCCTCCTCTATAGGGCCTGGGGGCTCGGACACGGAGGATGGCAGATGGTGATGGAGGAAAATACTGCTCTGTCCTCTCCACCCAAATGTGCAGATGGGTAGCAGAATATCTCTTACTGTTAGTACATATAAACCTCACGTCAGTAACGCAGACCTGGCGGCCGGGCTACGTTACTGGGACTGCTGATTATGGCAGACTGCAGTTTTCCCCCAGCAACGCATTTGTTATTTGTATTGGGCAGTTTCTTGGGCATCTCAGCCACTTACCTGAGCACAGGATGCCCCTGAACCTGGCACAGGAGAAGTCGTCACACTGGCAGTAGGAGCCGCTGATGCGCCCGAACTCGCTCTCGTAGCACGAGCACAGGCCGCAGATGCACCTCCCCCGCCCGTTGCACACGGTGTGGCTCTCGGATTCCCGGCAAGTGTTGAGGGACACGTCGCTGCTGTCGTCCTCCTCGCCGCACTCGCACCTGGCCCCCAGGAAGCCGGAGTCGCAGTCGCACACGCCACAGGTGTAGGTGCCGTTCCCGCTGCATTTCCCGCTGCCCGTTTCCACCTGCTGGGAGCAGTCACAGCTACAATTGTAAGTCACCGTCACCTCGAGGGTGTCCCGAAAACCCACCGGTTTGATGGTGAAGGAGTGCTTGGTGCCCGAAGGGGGGCAGGCCCTCGCCTCGGCTGAGACCTCAAAGGAAACCTGGAGAGTAAAGGAAGACGGGTAAGATTATGTTCTAGATCACAGTCAGGAATAAGAGGATGCCTTCTTAAGTGGCTAAAGCAGTGGCGGTGGGAAGGGTACTTCACATATATTGTACCCCACAAGCACCCAACACTCCTCAGAACTGGATAGGGGTCAGTGCTGCGGCACAGGATGTGGGGGGACGAGGTGGGGTATCAGTCACTCTCAATGCCTCTGCTGATGGAGGAGAAGCAATGACATGTTGCCCTGGTCACTTACACTGGATTTCCTATATGGACTATACCACACAGGGCGAGAGTATCCTATAACCTGTATATCTTCCAGTGTAGGGTTAGAGGGGCTGAATATATTTATTGGGGGGGGGCTGGGATGGGAGTGAGAGACAGAGCTGTGTTATAGCAGGCAATGTGCTGTCCCTTTAAAAAATAAAAAATAAATAACAATTTCACATAAATATTCGTGGAGTGTCCGGTGTTCGGTGAAATCCCAGTACAGAGCCTTCTGCTGCTTTCTGTGTGTAATAAGGAACAATAGAGGGCTGGCCTGTGCGAGTACAGAGAAGCAGGGGCACGCTGCATGTTATTGGAGCTCTGCGTACGGGACATGCCGCTATCCGCAGCCCTGGCTCTGGGATGGGACCGCGGCACAGAAACTTGGCAGACAGTGAAAGCCTTTTAATAACCAGGGATGACACATCCGCTGAGTCAGCACAGCCGGAGGGAGACAAGCAGCAGAGCAGATTATATCCAAGGGCCGTGTTCTGTACAGTCAGCTGGTGCGACTGCAGAGCAATTTGTATCTCACAGCCCTGCTTGGCAGTGTTAGGTTCTGTGGCTGCAGCAAGCTATATCCAAGGGCTATGTTTTGTATAGGCAGGTTCTGCAGCTGCAGAGCACATTATCTGCAAGGGCTGTGTTCTGCATAGTGAGGTTGTGCGACCGCAGAGAAGTTTATGGTCCTGCTTTGTCTAGTCAGGTTCTGCAGCTGCAGAGCAGATTATATCCAAGGCCGTGTTCTGTACAGGGAGGCTGTGTGACTGCGGAGCAGTTTGTAGCTCATGGCCCTGCTTGGCATTGTTAGGTTCTGTAGATGCAAAAGCATGCTAGCTCTGAGGGCTGTGTACTGTTCTATCAGGTTCAGTGGCTGCAGAGCAAGTTATATCTATGGCCGTGGTTTGTATAGACGGGTTCTGCAGCTGCAGAGCAGATTATATCCAAAGGACCATGTTCTGTAGTCACATTGCGTGACTGCAGAGCAGTTTATAGTTCATGGCTCTGCCTTGTATTGTTAGGTTCTGCATTGGTGTTAGCGTGACGAGCTCTGTACTGCCAGGTTGTGCGCTGTGCCCAGTAGTGCAGGGAGGTTTTATTAAAGCCCTGTGTAGCGGAGCGGAGTGCGTCTGATTATATCATATAGAGTGTCAGTGTATCATTGCACAATCTGATATAAATATACTCTGGGATAGAGTGGCAATGACATACAGCTGCAGGATTAGGACGCAGTTCCCCGGGATCATGGCACATTATTGTCCTATTTCCAGACAACAGCGCAGCACAAAGCCCAACTTTCCTTAAGCTTCTTCACGAGGCTGATCTGAACCTGAACTGTCCCCACTGGTGACCGTAACCCCCCGGAGGCCACTTACCGTGTCTCCAATCATCAGCTCGCCGCATTTCTTCACGCCAGGATAAGACAAACCGTCCTGACACGTGGCTGAAAAGCTGAGACTGAGGTCATCAGGGGTCTCGGAATCCGTCAGCTCAACCTTGGAGCGAATATTCTGCCAGACGTCAACAAGGAGAAAATGAAAACAGAGCATAATGAAGGAACATTCCCGGAATTCCGAGACGCAGCAGATAACACTGGTGGGATGGGACACTGTTTATCCTTCAACTCTCTTAGGAAACAATCACAGAAAACACTGCCAATAAGCCCCTCTCTCCGCAGCCACCGGGAGACCACATGAGACTGAAGTAAGGGTGCTGCAGAGTTCTCCCACCTGTGCTACATAATTACCCATACTGCACTTTGTGGGGTCTACGGCACAATCCATAGGGAATCCCATGATAAAAGCTTTAATATAGAAGGCTGCAGACTAATGACCCAAGTAACACCTGAGACAGCGGACCGGGCCAGAACATGACTACTGAGAGTTGGCCGCTACGGCTTAGGAGGGCGATACTTCTTATAATGCACAGACAGAGTGTAGGGGACCAATCAGTGGCAAAGAAAATGACCAACACAACTGCGCCTTCTCATTTCGCCGAGGTCACGACAAGGTCACAAACATACAGTACTTTCTATCTCCCGCACAAGATGCTGCCAGGACCTGGTCTCACACCTTGGATTGTCTGCAGCCGCCTATCAGGGTAAACCGCTCATTCTCAGAACAGATGGCAGCGCAACGTCAGGATCAGAACAAACAACGGATTTTCCAATCATATAAGAGAATGTCTATACGAGGTTTCATTGTCAGCGTAAGACGATTATAAAAGCTGGAGAGGCGGCTAATTGTGTGATATGGGGAGAGCCACAGGGATAAAGATCCTGCTGGGGAACAACGTGGGATCAAAGAAACATTTACTGACACATCCTCCGCAGACAACAAGCTGAACGTGCTGCAACAGAGCCGGCACAGACCGCGCTACCAACGGCCCAGGAGAACGTAGAGTATCACGTGTCAGCGTCAGGTCAGTCACTTACACCGGCAAGAGAGCCGTGTAAATGTTCAGAACGTAGAGTATCACGTGTCAGCGTCAGGTCATTCACTTACACCGGCAAGAGAGCCGTGTAAATGTTCAGAACGTAGAGTATCACGTGTCAGCGTCAGGTCATTCACTTACACCGGCAAGAGAGCCGTGTAAAATGTTCAGAACGTAGAGTATCACGCGTCAGCGTCAGGTCATTCACTTACACCGGCAAGAGAGCCGTGTAAATGTTCAGAACGTAGAGTATCACGTGTCAGCGTCAGGTCATTCACTTACACCAGCAAGAGAGCCGTGCAAAATGTTCAGAACGTAGAGTATCACGTGTCAGCGTCAGGTCATTCACTTACACCGGCAAGAGAGCCGTGTAAATGTTCAGAACGTAGAGTATCACGTGTCAGCATCAGGTCATTCACTTACACCGGCAAGAGAGCCGTGTAAATGTTCAGAACGTAGAGTATCACGTGTCAGCGTCAGGTCATTCACTTACACCGGCAAGAGAGCCGTGTAAATGTTCAGAACGTAGAGTATCATGTGTCAGGTCATTCACTTACACCGGCAAGAGAGCCGTGTAAATGTTCAGAACGTAGAGTATTACGTGTCAGCGTCAGGTCAGTCACTTACACCAGCAAGAGAGCCATGTAAAATGTTCAGAACGTAGAGTATCACGTGTCAGCGTCAGGTCATTCACTTACACCGGCAAGAGAGCCGTGTAAATGTTCAGAACGTAGAGTATCACGTGTCAGCATCAGGTCATTCACTTACACCGGCAAGAGAGCCGTGTAAATGTTCAGAACGTAGAGTATCACGTGTCAGCGTCAGGTCATTCACTTACACCAGCAAGAGAGCCGTGTAAATGTTCAGAACGTAGAGTATCACGTGTCAGCATCAGGTCATTCACTTACACCAGCAAGAGAGCCATGTAAATGTTCAGAACGTAGAGAATCACGTGTCAGCGTCAGGTCAGTCACTTACACCAGCAAGAGAGCCGTGTAAATGTTCAGAACGTAGAGTATCATGTGTCAGGTCATTCACTTACACCGGCAAGAGAGCCGTGTAAATGTTCAGAACGTAGAGTATTACGTGTCAGCGTCAGGTCAGTCACTTACACCAGCAAGAGAGCCGTGTAAATGTTCAGAACGTAGAGTATCACGTGTCAGGTCATTCACTTACACCAGCAAGAGAGCCGTGTAAAATGTTCAGAACGTAGAGTATCACGTGTCAGCGTCAGGTCATTCACTTACACCGGCAAGAGAGCCGTGTAAAATGTTCAGAACGTAGAGTATCACGTGTCAGCGTCAGGTCATTCACTTACACCGGCAAGAGAGCAGTGTAAATGTTCAGAACGTAGAGTATTACGTGTCAGCGTCAGGTCAGTCACTTACACCAGCAAGAGAGCCGTGTAAATGTTCAGAACGTAGAGTATTATGTGTCAGCGTCAGGTCATTCACTTACACCGGCAAGAGAGCCATGTAAATGTTCAGAACGTAGAGTATCACGTGTCAGGTCATTCACTTACACCAGCAAGAGAGCCGTGTAAATATTCAGAACGTAGAGTATCACGTGTCAGCGTCAGGTCAGTCACTTACACCAGCAAGAGAGCCGTGTAAATGTTCAGAACGTAGAGTATCACGTGTCAGCATCAGGTCATTCACTTACACCAGCAAGAGAGCCATGTAAATGTTCAGAACGTAGAGTATCATGTGTCAGCGTCAGGTCAGTCACTTACACCAGCAAGAGAGCCATGTAAAATGTTCAGAACGTAGAGTATCACGTGTCAGCGTCAGGTCATTCACTTACACCGGCAAGAGAGCCGTGTAAATGTTCAGAACGTAGAGTATCACGTGTCAGCATCAGGTCATTCACTTACACCGGCAAGAGAGCCGTGTAAATGTTCAGAACGTAGAGTATCACGTGTCAGCGTCAGGTCATTCACTTACACCGGCAAGAGAGCCGTGTAAATGTTCAGAACGTAGAGTATCATGTGTCAGGTCATTCACTTACACCGGCAAGAGAGCCGTGTAAATGTTCAGAACGTAGAGTATTACGTGTCAGCGTCAGGTCAGTCACTTACACCAGCAAGAGAGCCGTGTAAATGTTCAGAACGTAGAGTATCACGTGTCAGGTCATTCACTTACACCGGCAAGAGAGCCGTGTAAATGTTCAGAACGTAGAGTATCATGTGTCAGGTCAGTCACTTACACCGGCAAGAGAGCCGTGTAAATGTTCAGAACGTAGAGTATCACGTGTCAGGTCATTCACTTACACCGGCAAGAGAGCCGTGTAAATGTTCAGAACGTAGAGTATCATGTGTCAGGTCAGTCACTTACACCAGCAAGAGAGCCGTGTAAATGTTCAGAACGTAGAGTATCACGTGTCAGCGTCAGGTCAGTCACTTACACCAGCAAGAGCGCCGTGTAAATGTTCAGAACGTAGAGTATCACGTGTCAGCGTCAGGTCAGTCACTTACACCAGCAAGAGAGCCGTGTAAATATTCAGAACGTAGAGTATCACGTGTCAGCGTCAGGTCAGTCACTTACACCAGCAAGAGAGCCGTGTAAATATTCAGAACGTAGAGTATCACGTGTCAGCGTCAGTTCAGTCACTTACACCAGCAAGAGAGCCATGTAAATGTTCAGAACGTAGAGTATCACGTGTCAGCGTCAGGTCATTCACTTACACCGGCAAGAGAGCCGTGTAAATGTTCAGAACGTAGAGTATCATGTGTCAGCGTCAGGTCATTCACTTACACCAGCAAGAGAGCCATGTAAATGTTCAGAACGTAGAGTATCACGTGTCAGCGTCCGGTCAGTCACTTACACCAGCAAGAGAGCCGTGTAAATATTCAGAACGTAGAGTATCACGTGTCAGCGTCAGGTCATTCACTTACACCGGCAAGAGAGCCGTGTAAATATTCAGAACGTAGAGTATCACGTGTCAGCGTCAGGTCATTCACTTACACCAGCAAGAGAGCCATGTAAATGTTCAGAACGTAGAGTATCACGTGTCAGCATCAGGTCAGTCACTTACACCAGCAAGAGAGCCGTGTAAATGTTCAGAATGTAGAGTATTACGTGTCAGCGTCAGGTCAGTCACTTACACCAGCAAGAGAGCCGTGTAAATGTTCAGAACGTTGAGTATTATGTGTCAGCGTCAGGTCATTCACTTACACCGGCAAGAGAGCCATGTAAATGTTCAGAACGTAGAGTATCACGTGTCAGGTCATTCACTTACACCAGCAAGAGAGCCGTGTAAATATTCAGAACGTAGAGTATCACGTGTCAGCGTCAGGTCAGTCACTTACACCAGCAAGAGAGCCGTGTAAATGTTCAGAACGTAGAGTATCACGTGTCAGCATCAGGTCATTCACTTACACCAGCAAGAGAGCCGTGTAAATGTTCAGAACGTAGAGTATCACGTGTCAGCATCAGGTCATTCACTTACACCAGCAAGAGAGCCGTGTAAATGTTCAGAACGTAGAGTATCACGTGTCAGCGTCAGGTCAGTCACTTACACCAGCAAGAGCGCCGTGTAAATGTTCAGAACGTAGAGTATCACGTGTCAGCGTCAGGTCAGTCACTTACACCAGCAAGAGAGCCGTGTAAATGTTCAGAACGTAGAGTATCACGTGTCAGCATCAGGTCATTCACTTACACCAGCAAGAGAGCCATGTAAATGTTCAGAACGTAGAGAATCACGTGTCAGCGTCAGGTCAGTCACTTACACCAGCAAGAGAGCCGTGTAAATGTTCAGAACGTAGAGTATCACGTGTCAGCGTCAGGTCAGTCACTTACACCAGCAAGAGCGCCGTGTAAATGTTCAGAACGTAGAGTATCACGTGTCAGCGTCAGGTCAGTCACTTACACCAGCAAGAGAGCCGTGTAAATATTCAGAACGTAGAGTATCACGTGTCAGCGTCAGTTCAGTCACTTACACCAGCAAGAGAGCCATGTAAATGTTCAGAATGTAGAGAATCACGTGTCAGCGTCAGGTCAGTCACTTACACCAGCAAGAGCGCCGTGTAAATGTTCAGAACGTAGAGTATCACGTGTCAGCGTCAGGTCAGTCACTTACACCAGCAAGAGAGCCGTGTAAATATTCAGAACGTAGAGTATCACGTGTCAGCATCAGGTCATTCACTTACACCAGCAAGAGAGCCATGTAAATGTTCAGAACGTAGAGAATCACGTGTCAGCGTCAGGTCAGTCACTTACACCAGCAAGAGAGCCGTGTAAATGTTCAGAACGTAGAGTATCACGTGTCAGCGTCAGGTCAGTCACTTACACCAGCAAGAGCGCCGTGTAAATGTTCAGAACGTAGAGTATCACGTGTCAGCGTCAGGTCAGTCACTTACACCAGCAAGAGAGCCGTGTAAATATTCAGAACGTAGAGTATCACGTGTCAGCGTCAGTTCAGTCACTTACACCAGCAAGAGAGCCATGTAAATGTTCAGAACGTAGAGTATCACGTGTCAGCGTCAGGTCATTCACTTACACCGGCAAGAGAGCCGTGTAAATGTTCAGAACGTAGAGTATCATGTGTCAGCGTCAGGTCATTCACTTACACCAGCAAGAGAGCCATGTAAATGTTCAGAACGTAGAGTATCATGTGTCAGCGTCCGGTCAGTCACTTACACCAGCAAGAGAGCCGTGTAAATATTCAGAACGTAGAGTATCACGTGTCAGCGTCAGGTCATTCACTTACACCGGCAAGAGAGCCGTGTAAATATTCAGAACGTAGAGTATCACGTGTCAGCGTCAGGTCATTCACTTACACCAGCAAGAGAGCCATGTAAATGTTCAGAACGTAGAGTATCACGTGTCAGCATCAGGTCAGTCACTTACACCAGCAAGAGAGCCGTGTAAATGTTCAGAATGTAGAGTATTACGTGTCAGCGTCAGGTCAGTCACTTACACCAGCAAGAGAGCCGTGTAAATGTTCAGAACGTTGAGTATTATGTGTCAGCGTCAGGTCATTCACTTACACCGGCAAGAGAGCCATGTAAATGTTCAGAACGTAGAGTATCACGTGTCAGGTCATTCACTTACACCAGCAAGAGAGCCGTGTAAATATTCAGAACGTAGAGTATCACGTGTCAGCGTCAGGTCAGTCACTTACACCAGCAAGAGAGCCGTGTAAATGTTCAGAACGTAGAGTATCACGTGTCAGCATCAGGTCATTCACTTACACCAGCAAGAGAGCCATGTAAATGTTCAGAATGTAGAGAATCACGTGTCAGCGTCAGGTCAGTCACTTACACCAGCAAGAGAGCCGTGTAAATGTTCAGAACGTAGAGTATCACGTGTCAGCGTCAGGTCAGTCACTTACACCAGCAAGAGCGCCGTGTAAATGTTCAGAACGTAGAGTATCACGTGTCAGCGTCAGGTCAGTCACTTACACCAGCAAGAGAGCCGTGTAAATATTCAGAACGTAGAGTATCACGTGTCAGCGTCAGGTCAGTCACTTACACCAGCAAGAGAGCCGTGTAAATATTCAGAACGTAGAGTATCACGTGTCAGCGTCAGTTCAGTCACTTACACCAGCAAGAGAGCCATGTAAATGTTCAGAACGTAGAGTATCACGTGTCAGCGTCAGGTCATTCACTTACACCGGCAAGAGAGCCGTGTAAATGTTCAGAACGTAGAGTATCACGTGTCAGCGTCAGGTCATTCACTTACACCAGTAAGAGAGCCATGTAAATATTCAGAACGTAGAGTATCACGTGTCAGCGTCAGGTCAGTCACTTACACCAGCAAGAGAGCCGTGTAAATGTTCAGAACGTAGAGTATCACGTGTCAGCATCAGGTCATTCACTTACACCAGCAAGAGAGCCATGTAAATGTTCAGAACGTAGAGAATCACGTGTCAGCGTCAGGTCAGTCACTTACACCAGCAAGAGAGCCGTGTAAATGTTCAGAACGTAGAGTATCACGTGTCAGCGTCAGGTCAGTCACTTACACCAGCAAGAGCGCCGTGTAAATATTCAGAACGTAGAGTATCACGTGTCAGCGTCAGTTCAGTCACTTACACCAGCAAGAGAGCCATGTAAATGTTCAGAACGTAGAGTATCACGTGTCAGCGTCAGGTCATTCACTTACACCGGCAAGAGAGCCGTGTAAATGTTCAGAACGTAGAGTATCACGTGTCAGCGTCAGGTCATTCACTTACACCAGCAAGAGAGCCATGTAAATATTCAGAACGTAGAGTATCACGTGTCAGCGTCAGGTCAGTCACTTACACCAGCAAGAGAGCCGTGTAAATGTTCAGAACGTAGAGTATCACGTGTCAGCATCAGGTCATTCACTTACACCAGCAAGAGAGCCATGTAAATGTTCAGAACGTAGAGAATCACGTGTCAGCGTCAGGTCAGTCACTTACACCAGCAAGAGAGCCGTGTAAATGTTCAGAACGTAGAGTATCACGTGTCAGCGTCAGGTCAGTCACTTACACCAGCAAGAGCGCCGTGTAAATGTTCAGAACGTAGAGTATCACGTGTCAGCGTCAGGTCAGTCACTTACACCAGCAAGAGAGCCGTGTAAATATTCAGAACGTAGAGTATCACGTGTCAGCGTCAGTTCAGTCACTTACACCAGCAAGAGAGCCATGTAAATGTTCAGAACGTAGAGTATCACGTGTCAGCGTCAGGTCATTCACTTACACCGGCAAGAGAGCCGTGTAAATGTTCAGAACGTAGAGTATCATGTGTCAGCGTCAGGTCATTCACTTACACCAGCAAGAGAGCCATGTAAATGTTCAGAACGTAGAGTATCACGTGTCAGCGTCCGGTCAGTCACTTACACCAGCAAGAGAGCCGTGTAAATATTCAGAACGTAGAGTATCACGTGTCAGCGTCAGGTCATTCACTTACACCGGCAAGAGAGCCGTGTAAATATTCAGAACGTAGAGTATCACGTGTCAGCGTCAGGTCATTCACTTACACCAGCAAGAGAGCCATGTAAATGTTCAGAACGTAGAGTATCACGTGTCAGCATCAGGTCAGTCACTTACACCAGCAAGAGAGCCATGTAAATGTTCAGAATGTAGAGTATCACGTGTCAGCGTCAGGTCATTCACTTACACCGGCAAGAGAGCCGTGTAAATGTTCAGAACGTAGAGTATCATGTGTCAGCGTCAGGTCATTCACTTACACCAGCAAGAGAGCCATGTAAATGTTCAGAACGTAGAGTATCACGTGTCAGGTCAGTCACTTACACCAGCAAGAGAGCCGTGTAAATATTCAGAACGTAGAGTATCACGTGTCAGCGTCAGGTCATTCACTTACACCAGCAAGAGAGCCGTGTAAAATGTTCAGAACGTAGAGTATCACGTGTCAGCATCAGGTCATTCAGTTACACCAGCAAGAGCGCCGTGTAAAATGTTCAGAACGTAGAGTATCACGTGTCAGCATCAGGTCATTCAGTTACACCAGCAAGAGCGCCGTGTAAAATGTTCAGAACGTAGAGTATCACGTGTCAGCATCAGGTCATTCAGTTACACCAGCAAGAGCGCCGTGTAAAATGTTCAGAACGTAGAGTATCACGTGTCAGCATCAGGTCATTCAGTTACACCAGCAAGAGAGCCGTGTAAATATTCAGAACGTAGAGTATCACGCGTCAGGTCATTCACTTACACCAGCAAGAGCGCCGTGTAAATGTTCCCCAGACACCAGGGGCAGTGATACCGGATATACCTTACATAAACACCTATTCATTAGGAGACCGCAAGAAAAGGGAAAAACCCTGTAATACAACAGTCAGCTCCATGGACAAGTCCTTCCTATTTACAATACCAAGAACCCCAAAACGCTGAGCACATAAATATTATCTATAGACTATTCTGCATCTTATGCCACAAATTAAATCACTCTTGTTCTATTGCCACTGGTGTCACGGGTGTGGTATGTAGGATCAACCACACTTCGGTCGACAGTAACTAGGTTGACATGTTCTAGGTCGACATGAGGTTTTTCACTTTTTTTGGTGTCGTTTTCTCCGTACAGTGACCGGAAACCCCAATTAGTGCACCGTGTCCCCTCGCTTCGCTCGCCACGCTTCGGGCAAGGTGCCTCCCTCCGCTACCGCTGTGCTTGGCACAGGTCACCGTTCCAGATTGTAGTCCGCGTGGATCGTAAAGTATGAAAAAGTAAAAAAAAATGTAAAAATAAATAAATTTAAAATAATGAAAAACTCTTGTCATGCCGACCTAGAACATGTCGACCTAGACATTGTCAACCTAAGTGTGGTCGAGCTAGAGACCGGATCCAGTTATCACATAGGACATGTAAGTCTTAGGGGGAGATGTATCAAGCCTTGGAGAGAGATAAAGTGGAGCATTACTCTGCAGAAAGAGGAACAGAGAGCAGGGATCTAGGTGGATGAATCAGGACGTTTCTGTGGTTGAAATATGAACATCTGTCACAGTGGCGGATCCCCCCGGGCAGTTAGGGGAACAGCCGCCTCCTGCGGAAAGGTGTCCAGACTTTAACTCATCCTTCAACACACCGTCGACAGGTAGAGCGTTCAGACGCATCACAGACAGCAAAACTGTGAGCGGGATAAAAAGAGGAACACGGACAGGGGGAGCCAAACAACCACACAGAACCAGAAAGCAGCTGTCTAACGGTCCCATAACCAGGGTGTCAGACCACGTCATATCCCTGCATCTGCATGGGCACCGATAACACAAAAGTGACACTTACATTGTAGGAGTTCACAATGAGCTGGAGGATATTTTGGGAGCTCTGGTCCAGAATCTCCACCGTGGTGCCGGGAATCAGGGCTGTGAAATTCTTCATGGAAAGAAAGAAGAAATGCGGTCACTTCCGAGCCGCCCCGCGTATTACATCCTGCAGGTCCTGATACCATACCTTGTAGAGCAAATAATGGCTTCTGGTCACAGCGAATATCAGATGGATGTTGTTCTCCGACAGCTTCTCCCCGAGAAGAGCCAGGGACGGGTAATCCTGGGAAGACAGAGTCACACATTAGGCACCTCCAAACCTGGATCCCACTCCAAAAAATACTCATCCCCAACACCCAAAATGTGAATAACACTCATCCACAACACCCCATATGCGAATAACACTCATCCCCAACACCCCAACTACAATAAAAACACCCCGATACTCTTTTAGTGTTGCAATAAATATAAAACATCCGGGGTTACTGGTATAGGAAGAATGTATTCCATCTAACCAGATATTAAACCCCCTCTTTTACAGCGTGCTATAAATAGGACTTTGTGCTGTAACCCTGCACTGTCCCGAATTTCTCTCCCATCTGTTTTTTAGATTAATTAAATATTAGATTGCGAGCCCTGCGCTACAGAACGTTTATTCTGCGTGCACCAATGTACAGATGCTATAAGTGACTCTAGTATAAAACTAATTATAATTTACTTACAAAGCTGAGTACACACTACAGCAACCTGACGGGGGACCCCCAGCTGCGCCGACAGAGAGGCCGATTCGGGCAAGCATATACACTTACCGATCGGCTGCTTGATACGCCAGTCCTGACATCACAGCTGGGCGGACATTTGAATTTGCCAGTCCAGATGCAACCAGTGCACAGGGCAGTTGGCGGACCGCCCATACACACAGCCAGAGGCGCCGACACATCTGCAGATATATCTGCAGTGGCTGTGCGATACGTATTGTATGTACACACCCGCTGATCGACTTGCAATAAGTCGCCCGTTTGATCAAATGGACATCACAGTTTAATATGCATCATTATAATAATTGTACTGCAGTTTATGGTGGACAGAATACATAGAGCACAGGCTGCGGCAGGGACAGCCCTTTTCTCCAGTGCAGCGAGGCAGTTAAATCGCTTTACAGTTCACAGCCAATGAGGCGCGATGTGACAGGCCAGAGAGGCTTCCTGTATAAATAACACATGCTCTGCATGCCCCCAGAGCGCAGACCCCCCCAGCTCAGCGGGAATGTGGCCCTTGATCCCACGTCTGATGCTAAACAGACAACACACAGCCGGCAACTTCCAATTCTTAGTATGTTTATGAAATAGACAAAATATCAGATACACTCCGGATGTTTATATCATTTTATAGCCCACTCCGCTCTCTGGAGAAACGCTCTCTGGTAGCAGCGGCTGTACAAGGATTCGGGGGTAATACAGTTACTCTCACACACGGGAGTAGCACAGGACCATCTAAGTAAGGAAGGTACGGGACCTGTTCCTCTCGGCTTCCCCAAGGCTCACCTCCTCTGCTCTTCTCTATCTAGAACACATCTCTTGAGAGACGAGTAACCTCATTTGTCCTTCAGTATCATTTCTATGCAGAGGATACTCAAACGTATTTATCCTGTCTGGATCTTTCACCATCTGTGCTGGCCCGTGTCGCTGTCTTCTGAGAGATTTTTATTCCCACCCGTCAATCTCTAGTAACAATCAGCCCTTCCCCTTTAGCTCACCGCCTAGGTGTCATCCTAGACTCTGAACTAGCAATTGTCCGGTATCCGGCTGACAGATCTACAGTAAAATAATGGTCAACCCCAAATGGTCGCCATGCAAAAAAGTCGACAGGTTACAGGTAGACAGTGCTTAAGTACGAAGGATCGACACGTTCAAAAGGCGACAAATGTCGACAAAATAAAAATCTTTTTTTTTTCCCCAACTTCATCATTTACCAGCCACGTGGACTACGATTGGGAATAGTAATCTTGCCTGAAGCGTGGCGAGTGAGCTCATTTGGCTCAAATATGGTGATACATACAGAATGACACCAGAAAAAAAAAAAAAAAAAACTTGTGTCGACCATTTTCATGTCAACCTTTTCTTCTTTCTACATTTTAACACTGTTGACCATTTGGGATTGACCTCGACTGTTTATCTTTTTAATGCAGATCTATTGAACTACACATCCTTTGTTCACCAAATTGATAGAGTTTCCAAATCCTGTTACATGCAGCTAATACCCCTTTTCCACTAGTGATGCGGGTCGCAGCCGGGAGCCTGACACGGGTGCTACTCAGCTGCGACCCGCATCAGAGCCCTCTTTCCCGCTGCACTTACCAACCCGGCATATTGCCGGGTTAGGGACGCTGCTGGTGACGCGGCAGGGGCGGCGCTGGTAGATCACATGATCTTCCAGCGCCGCCCTTCCATACACTGTGAACGGGAGCCATGTCGCATCGACGCGGCTTCCGTTTACACTGCACGGCTTACCGGGTTGCTACCCGGGTAGGATTCCCAGATCACTTGATCCGGGTTTTTGCAGAGGGAGCCGTTTCCACTAGCAAAAAAACACGGGTAAATGCGCGCCCCCGTGCATTTACCAGTGTTTTTTGAGCTAGTGGAAAAGGGGTATAAGAAATGTTTACAGAACATACCTGTATCTTAAGGGGGGTAGACGCGGAGATCTTACTAGATTGCTTAGAAATTAAGCATGGATCTCTCCGTGTATATGCCCCATGGCGATAGCGATGCGCGGCCCCGCACGTCTCTATCACCATATGAGACTGGCCTGCAGGCCAATCTAGTCTATCGCTCGGATGGTGTAATGATTAGCATTACAGCCTCACAGCACTGAGGTCATGGGTTCCATTCCCACCATGGCTCTAACTGTGTGGAGTTTGTATATTCTCCCCGTGCTTGCATGGGTTTCCTCCGGGTACTCCGGTTTCCTCCCACAATCCAAAAATATACTGGTAGGTTAATTGGATCCCAACACAAATTAACCCTAGTGTGAATGTCTGTGTGTACATGTGATAGGGTATATAGAGTGTTTGCTCCACTGGGGCAGGGACCGATGTGAATGGGCAAATATTCTCTGTACAGCGCTGCGGAATACGTGTGCGCTATATAAAATAAGAATTTACTTACCGATAATTCTATTTCTCGGAGTCCGTATTGGATGCTGGGGTTCCTGAAAGGACCATGGGGAATAGCGGCTCCGCAGGAGACAGGGCACAAAAAGTAAAGCTTTAGGATCAGGTGGTGTGCACTGGCTCCTCCCCCTATGACCCTCCTCCAAGCCTCAGTTAGGTACTGTGCCCGGACGAGCGTACACAATAAGGAAGGATTTTGAATCCCGGGTAAGACTCATACCAGCCACACCAATCACACTGTACAACCTGTGATCTGAACCCAGTTAACAGTATGATAACAGCGGAGCCTCTGAAAGATGGCTCACAACAATAATAACCCGATTTTTGTAACTATGTACAAGTAATGCAGATAATCCGCACTTGGGATGGGCGC
This sequence comes from Pseudophryne corroboree, assembly GCF_028390025.1. Lineage (NCBI taxonomy): Eukaryota > Metazoa > Chordata > Amphibia > Anura > Myobatrachidae > Pseudophryne > Pseudophryne corroboree. The sequence continues at coordinate 24,786,294 of NC_086450.1, forward strand.
CCAGCATCCACTACGGACTCCGAGAAATAGAATTATCGGTAAGTAAATTCTTATTTTCTCTATCGTCCTAGTGGATGCTGGGGTTCCTGAAAGGACCATGGGGATTATACCAAAGCTCCCAAACGGGCGGGAGAGTGCGGATGACTCTGCAGCACCGAATGAGAGAACTCCAGGTCCTCCTTAGCCAGGGTATCAAATTTGTAGGATTTTACAAACGTGTTTGCCCCTGACTAAATAGCCGCTCGGCAAAGTTGTAAAGCCGAGACCCCTCGGGCAGCCGCCCAAGATGAGCCCACCTTCCTTGTGGAATGGGCATTTACATATTTTGGCTGTGGCAGGCCTGCCACAGAATGTGCAAGCTGAATTGTATTACACATCCAACTAGCAAAAGTCTGCTTAAAAGCAAGAGCACCCAGTTTGTTGGGTGCATACAGGATAACAGCAAGTCAGTTTTCCTGACTCCAGCCGTCCTGGAACCTATATTTTCAGGGCCCTGACCACATCTAGCAACTTGGAGTCCTCCAAGTCCCTAGTAGGCGCAAGACACCACAATAAGCTGGTTCAGGTGAAACACTGACACCACCTTAGGGAGAGAACTGGGGACGAGTCCGCAGCTCTGCCCTGTCCGAATGGACAAACAGATATGGGCTTTTTTGAGAAAAAAACCACCAATTTGACACTCGCCTGGTTCAGGCCAGGTCCAAGAGCATGTTCACTTTTCATGTGAGATGCTTCAAATCCACAGATTTGACTGGTTTTAAACCAATGTGTTTTGAGGAATCCCAGAACTACGTTGAGATCCCACAGTGCCACTGGAGGCACAAAAGGGGGTTGTATATGCAATACTCCCTTGACAAAACTTCTGGACTTCAGGAACTGAAGCCAATTCTTTCTGGAAGAAAAATCGACAGGGCCGAAATTTGAACCTTAATGGACCCCAATTTGAGGCCCATAGACACTCCTGTTTGCAAGAAATGCAGGAATCGACCGAGTTGAAATTTCTTCGTGGGGCCTTCCTGGCCTCACACCACGCAACATATTTTCGCCACATGTGGTGATAATGTTGTGTGGTCACCTCCTTTCTGGCTTTGACCAGGGTAGGAATGACCTCTTCCTGAATGCCTTTTCCCTTAGGATCCGGCGTTCCACCGCCATGCCGTCAAACGCAGCTGCGGTAAGTCTTGGAACAGACATGGTACTTGCTGAAACAAGTCCCTTCTTAGCGGCAGAGGCCATAAGTCCTCTGTGAGCATCTCTTGAAGTTCCGGGTACCAAGTCCTTCTTGGCCAATCCGGAGCCATGAGTATAGTTCTTACTCCTCTATGTCTTATAATTCTCAGTACCTTAGGTATGAAAAGCAGAGGATGGAACACATACACCGACTGGTACACCCACGGTGTTACCAGAACGTCCACAGCTATTGCCTGAGGGTCTCTTAACCTGGCGCAATACCTGTCCCGTTTTTTGTTCAGACGGGACGCCATCATGTCCACCTTTGGTAATTCCCAACGGTTTACAATTATGTGGAAAACTTCCCCATGAAGTTCCCACTCTGCCGGGTGGAGGTCGTGCCTACTGAGGAAGTCTGCTTCCCAGTTTCCATTCCCGGAATGAAACACTGCTGACAGTGCTATCACATGATTTTCCGCCCAGCGAAAAGTCCTTGCAGTTTTTGCCACTGCCCTCCTGCTTCTTGTGCCGCCCTGTCTATTTACGTGGGCGACTGCCGTGATGTTTTATCCCACTGGATCAATACCGGCTGACCTTGAAGCAGAGGTCTTGCTAAGCTTAGAGCATTATAAATTTACCCTTAGCTATATTTATGTGGAGAAAAATCTCCAGACTTGATCACACTCCCTGGAAATTTTTTCCTTGTGTGACTGCTCCCCAGCCTCTCGGGCTGGCCTCCGTGGTCACCAACATCCAAAACTGAATGCCGAATCTGCGGCCCTCTAGAAGATGAGCACTCTGTAACCACCACAGGAGAGACACCCTTGTCCTTGGATATAGGGTTATCCGCTGATGCATCTGAAGATGCGATCCGGACCATTTGTCCAGCAGATCCCACTGAAAAGTTCTTGCATGAAATCTGCCGACTGGAATTGCTTCGAAGGAAGTCACCATTTTTTTACCATGGCCCTTGTGCAATGATGCACTGATTTTAGGAGGTTCCTGACTAGCTCGGATAACTCCCTGGCTTTCTCTTCCGGGAGAAACACCTTTTTCTGGACTGTGTCCAGAATCATCCCTAAGCACAGGAGACTTGTTGTCGGGATCAGCTGCGATTTTGGAATATTTAGAATCCACCCCTGCTGTTGTAACAGTATCCGAGATAGTGCTACTCCGACCTCCAACTGTTCCCTGGACTTTGCCCTTATCAGGAGATCGTCCAAGTAAGGGATAATTAAGACGCCTTTTCTTCGAAGAAGAACCATCATTTCGGCCATTACCTTGGTAAAGACCCGGGGTGCCGTAGACAATCCAAACGGCAGCGTCTGAAACTGATAGTGACAGTTCTGTACCACGAACCTGAGGTACCCTTAGTGATAAGGGCAAATTTGGGACATGGAGGTAAGCATCCCTGATGTCTCGGGACACCATATAGTCCCCTTCTTTCCGGTTCGTTATCACTGCTCTGAGTGACTCCATCTTGATTTGAACCTTTGTAAGTGTTCAAATTTTTTTAGATTTAGAATAGGTCTCACCTAGCCTTCTGGCTTCAGTACCACAATATAGTGTGGAATAATACCCCTTTTCTTGTTGTAGGAGGGGTAATTTAATTATCACCTGCTGGGAATACAGCTCGTGAATTGTTTCCCATACTGCCTCCTTGTCGGAGGGAGACCTTGGTAAAGCAGACTTCAGGAGCCTGCGCAGGGGAAACGTCTCGACGTTCCAATCTGTACCCCTGGGATACTACTTGTAGGATCCAGGGGTCCTGTACGGTCTCAGCGTCATGCTGAGAACTTGGTAGAAGCGGTGGAGGGCTTCTGTTCCTGGGAATGGGCTGCCTGCTGCAGTCTTCTTCCCTTTCCTCTATCCCTGGGCAGATATGACTCTTATAGGGACGAAAGGACTGAAGCTGAAAAGACGGTGTCTTTTTCTGCAGAGATGTGACTTAGGGTAAAAACGGTGGATTTTCCAGCAGTTGCCGTGGCCACCAGGTCCGATGGACCGACCCCAAATAACTCCTCTTCCTTTATACGGCAATACACCTTTGTGCCGTTTGGAATCTGCATCACCTGACCACTGTCGTGTCCATAAACATCTTCTGGCAGATATGGACATCGCACTTACTCTTGATGCCAGAGTGCAAATATCCCTCTGTGCATCTCGCATATATAGAAATACATCCTTTAAATGCTCTATAGTCAATAAAATACTGTCCCTGTCAAGGGTATCAATATTTTTAGTCAGGGAATCCGACCAAGCCCCCCCAGCTCTGCACATCCAGGCTGAGGCGATCGCTGGTCGCAGTATAACACCAGTATGTGTGTATATACTTTTTATGATATTTTCCAGCCTCCTGTCAGCTGGCTCCTTGAGGACGGCCCTATCTATAGACGGTACCGCCACTTGTTTTGATAAGCGTGTGAGCGCCTTATCCACCCTAAGGGGTGTTTCCCAACGCGCCCTAAGTTCTGGCGGGAAAGGGTATACCGCCCATATTTTCTATCGGGGGGAACCCACGCATCATCACACACTTCATTTAATTTATCTGATTCAGGAAAAACTACGGTAGTTTTTTCACATCCCACATAATACCCTCTTTTGTGGTACTTGTAGTATCAGAAATATGTAACACCTCCTTCATTGCCCTTAACGTGTGGCCCTAATAAGGAATACGTTTGTTTATTCACCGTCGACACTGGATTCAGTGTCCCTGTCTGTGTCTGTGTCGACCGACTAAAGTAAACGGGCGTTTTAAAACCCCTGACGGTGTTTTTGAGACGTCTGGACCGGTACTAATTGTTTGTCGGCCGTCTCATGTCGTCAACCGACCTTGGCGCGTGTTGACATTATCACGTAATTCCCTAAATAAGCCATCCATTCCGGTGTCGACTCCCTAGAGAGTGACATCACCATTACAGGCAATTGCTCCGCCTCCTCACCAACATCGTCCTCATACATGTCGACACACACGTACCGACACACAGCACACACACAGGGAATGCTCTGATAGAGGACAGGACCTACTAGCCCTTTGGAGAGACAGAGGGAGAGTTTGCCAGCACACACCAAAAACGCTATAATTATATAGGGACAACCTTATATAAGTGTTTTCCCTTATAGCATCTTTTTTATATATTTCTAACGCCAAATCAGTGCCCCCCCTCTCTGTTTTAACCCTGTTTCTGTAGTGCAGTGCAGGGGAGAGCCTGGGAGCCTTCCCTCCAGCCTTTCTGTGAGGGAAAATGGCGCTGTGTGCTGAGGAGATAGGCCCCGCCCCTTTTTCGGCGGCCTCGTCTCCCGCTCTTAACGGATTCTGGCAGGGGTTAAATATCTCCATATAGCCCCCGGAGGCTATATGTGAGGTATTTTTAGCCAAAAAAGGTTTTCATTTGCCTCCCAGGGCGCCCCCCTCCCAGCGCCCTGCACCCTCAGTGACTGCCGTGTGAAGTGTGCTGAGAGGAAAATGGCGCACAGCTGCAGTGCTGTGCGCTACCTTAAGAAGACTGAGGAGTCTTCTGCCGCCGATTCTGGACCTCTTCTCGTTTCAGCATCTGCAAGGGGGCCGGCGGCGAGGCTCCGGTGACCATCCAGGCTGTACCTGTGATCGTCCCTCTGGAGCTAATGTCCAGTAGCCAAGAAGCCAATCCATCCTGCACGCAGGTGAGTTCACTTCTTCTCCCCTAAGTCCCTCGTTGCAGTGATCCTGTTGCCAGCAGGACTCACTGTAAAATAAAAAACCTAAGCTAAACTTTTCTAAGCAGCTCTTTAGGAGAGCCACCTAGATTGCACCCTTCTCGGCCGGGCACAAAAATCTAACTGAGGCTTGGAGGAGGGTCATAGGGGGAGGAGCCAGTGCACACCACCTGATCCTAAAGCTTTACTTTTTGTGCCCTGTCTCCTGCGGAGCCGCTATTCCCCATGGTCCTTTCAGGAACCCCAGCATCCACTAGGACGATAGAGAAATAACTGGTAATAATAATAATAATAATAATAACAATAGTAATTTCACCACTGGGTAAAATGAGCAGGCCCCCCCCCCCCCCCTCGCTCAGCACACATCGCGCTGTGCGCTGAGCGGGGGAGAGCTGTGCGCTGAGCGGGGGGAGAGGTGTGTGCTGAGCAGGGGGAGAGGTGTGCGCTGAGCAGGGGGAGAGCTGCGCGCTGAGCGGGGGAGAGCTGTGCGCTGAGCGGGGGGAGAGGTGTGTGCTGAGCAGGGGGAGAAGTGTGCGCTGAGCAGGGGGAGAGCTGCGCGCTGAGCGGGGGAGAGCTGTGCGCTGAGCGGGGGGAGAGGTGTGAGCGGGGGGAGAGGTGTGTGCTGAGCAGAGGGAGAGCTGCGCGCTGAGCGGGGGAGAGGTGTGTGCTGAGCGGGGGGAGAGGTGTGAGCGGGGGGAGAGGTGTGTGCTGAGCGGGGGGAGAGGTGTGTGCTGAGCGGGGGGAGAGGTGTGTGCTGAGCGGGGGGAGAGGTGTGAGCGGGGGGAGAGGTGCGTGCTGAGCGGGGGGAGAGGTGTGTGCTGAGCGGGGGGAGAGGTGTGTGCTGAGCGGGGGGAGAGGTGTGTGCTGAGCGGGGGGAGAGGTGTGTGCTGAGCGGGGGAGAGGTGTGAGCGGGGGGAGAGGTGAGGTGTGTGCTGAGCGGGGGGAGAGGTGTGTGCTGAGCGGGGGGAGAGGTGAGGTGTGTGCTGAGCGGGGGGAGAGGTGTGTGCTGAGCGGGGGGAGAGGTGTGTGCTGAGCGGGGGGAGAGGTGTGTGCTGAGCGGGGGAGAGGTGTGAGCGGGGGGAGAGGTGAGGTGTGTGCTGAGCGGGGAGAGGTGTGTGCTGAGCGAGGAGAGGTGTGCGCTGAGCGGGGGGAGAGGTGTGCGCTGAGCAGGGGGAGAGGTGTGCGCTGAGCGGGGGGAGAGCTGCGCGCTGAGCGGGGGAGAGCTGTGCGCTAAGCGGGGGGAGAGGTGTGTGTTGAGCAGGGGGAGAGGTGTGCGCTGAGCAGGGGGAGAGCTGCGCGCTGAGCAGGGGGAGAGCTGCGCGCTGAGCGGGGGGGGAGGTGTGTGCTGAGCGGGGGGAGAGGTGTGCTGAGCGGGGGAAGAGGTGTGTGGGGAGAGGTGTGTGCTGAGCGAGGGGAGAGGTGTGAGCTGAGCGGTCTGTGATAGATCGCTCAGCACACACCTCCCCCGTGTGTACGGGGCTTTACACAAGACACGGCAAAATCTGTAATCCATGCACGCATTACCGGTCTTCCCCATAACACACTCTCACCCCTACAATCTACACCGAATGCAGCGGTGAGGCGGCTCTTCCTCGCTAAACGTTCATCGTCTGCTGTTCCGCATCAGATTGGCTGCATCTCAATATCTCCCAGATCCACCTCTCATTTCCACCCACTACTTGCCTTGCCTGGCGGCCCCCACTCTATGGAATGCCCACAACAGGACTATCCTCTAGTCTCTAAACCTTCAACCACTCCCTGAAAATCACCTCTTCGGACAACTATACGGGATCCCGGTAGTCACATGACAGACACCAGCATCCCAACCATGAGAATGCCAACAGGGAATGGGGTAATTAATTTAACCCTACCCTAAACTGCCTTGGGTGGCGGCTAGGGCTAAGATAGCGGGGGTGGCAGCTATGGCTAAGACCCCCAGTGCCTAACCCTAGTACACACCACCCTCCCCGGGTCCTAACCCTAAGAGGGGGCCCGAGACTTGCCCTCAGAATGTCGGCATTCCAGCATCGGTCAACCTCCATATACTGTTCTATGTAACTACCTCCCCTTTATACAGTCCACACAAAACTTACATGTGTTCTCTTTCCACACTCTCACATCCTCCTGACCGCAGGCCAACAATCCTGTGTGACCGGATCATACACCCCACCAACATCCTCTGCAACCTGGCTCGCCCATTATACAATAGGTAGCACCAATCCTGGTGAACTCCCTGCAAGCTTGCAAGCAGGGCCCTCCTACCTCTGTCTGTCATTACCCAGTCTTGTCTTCTTAATGTTTTGTTCCCAACGGAATACGCCGGTGCTATATAAAGAACGGTTAATACTGGTAATAATATTGGACAACATAGCTGGGTGTGATGATACTTATAAATCTGATGTAAGGCTTGTTAAAGTGAACCCAGCTCTGTACACAGCGGTGGCAGCCAATCAGTTCGCCAGGAGACGGTGACATCATTGAGGCACTGACGGGCCAATACTCACGGGCAGTTCCCTGGTACACGGATGGGTGTAGGCGATGGGAGCACTTTAAAGGGTTACTCCCTTTAGGATAACCATGGCTAGCGTACCATAAGGGGTTCCTCCCCTAAAAGGACTACACAGCTGAACACACGGATGGAAATAATAATAATGATCAGCCTCGCAGGGGTACACAGTGCCGGGTATAGGCGGACGACGCAAACTTCTGCTGCTGCAGGGTCATATGGCTGACCCCCCCAGTGTGCACCAGAGCTGGCTGCACTTCCATCCTTCCCCACCCCCTTCAAATACGCAGAGAACACATGGTAATAATAAGGTCAGACGCCAAGAGAGGACAATCTGCAACCGTTGTAACACTCTCTGGAGAACGTCTGCACCCGTGTAACGAACCCCTACCAATATACAGGGAACCCCTACTATAGTGACACCTGGTACTGGTCAGGAAAGGAAGCCTGGTCTCCAGCACGATGGGGGCAGAAGGGCACTTACCAGCTGTGCGGCAGCGCTGTACTCATTATCCGCGTTCAGGTGGCACTGCCCATCATGAGGCTGCACCAGGCCGGCCAGTTTGCCATCCAGTGCGATATGCGGGACGTCGTCAGTAGTAATGACCAGCAGGTGAGAGGCCTCGGTCCTCCAGCCGATCTTTTCCTGGAGGAGAAACATTCACAACGGATTATAATACATAATAATAAGATATTTTCTGCACTGTAATTACAGCCGTTTAGGGATCGGTGACCCGGCACAGGGAGACACAATAAGGGGACAGAAATGACGGGTTGCAGGGGTAACGACCTGCAGGAACTCTCCGACCCCGTCAGTTCCCGATACAGACAGAGCACCACAGTGTTATCGAGTTTACATTCCCCCCCGTGTCCTCCGGGACCTCCCATCTGTCCCAACAACTAATCCTGAAATAGTTACTGTTATCCATCCAAACCTCCGGGAAGCTGCGGAATCATCAAGGCTCCTGTAATTGTCTCCGGGAATTGCGCCATTATTTATCGGACAGAAAAATCTGCAGCTCCTGACCCCTTCCCACAATGGCCCTATTACCCCTGACTGCTCCCCCACTAAGCACTATATACATGGGAGAGAGAGAGACAGCACCGACACCTCACTGTAATCCATCCCTACACCCTGCACCCTCGAGAGAAGGTTTCCCAAATATACCCCTTCACCCCTGACAGCTGGTATCTCATGCATTATGCATCACTTACCAATGATCGGCAGCCACCCCAACCGAGGTCAGAGAGACATCACTCAGATATCGGGGTACAGTCACCTGTCGTATATACATATCCGTATACATAGCAGGAGACAGATCGCCCCCAGATATCAGGGTACAGTCACCTCTCATATCACTGCCTATATATATCTGTATACACAGCAGGAGACAGACCACCCTCAGATATCGGGGTACAGTCACCTCTCGTATCACCACCTATATATATCCGTATACACAGCAGGAGACAGACTACTCCCAGATATCGGGGTACAGTCACCTCTCGTATCACCGCTTATATATATCTGTATACACAGCAGGAGACAGACCACCCTCAGATATCGGGGTACAGTCCCCTCTCGTATCACCACCTATATATATCCGTATACACAGCAGGAGACAGACTACTCCCAGATATCGGGGTACAGTCACCTCTCGTGTCACCACCTATATATATATCTCCGTATACACAGCAGGAGACAGACCACCCCCAGATATCGGGGTAGTCACCTCTCGTATTACCGCCTATATATATATATCCGTATACACAGCAGGAGGCAGACCACCCCCAGATATCAGGGTACAGTCACCTCTCGTATCACCTCCTATATATATATATATCGGTATACACAGCAGGAGACAGACCACCCCCAGATATCGGGGTACAGTCACCTCTCGTATCACCGCCTATATATATATCCGTATACACAGGAGACAGACCACCCCCAGATATCGGGGTACAGTCACCACTCGTATCACCGCCTATATATATCCATATACACAGCAGGAGACAGACCACCCTCAGATATCGGGGTACAGTCACCTCTCGTATCACCTCCTATATATATCCATATACACAGCAGGAGACAGATCACCCCCAGATATCGGGGTACAGTCACCACTCGTATCACCTCCTATATATATCCATATACACAGCAGGAGACAGATCACCCCCAGATATCGGGGTACAGTCACCACTCGTATCACCGCCTATATATATCCGTATACACAGCAGGAGACAGACCACCCTCAGATATCAGGGTACAGTCACCTCTCATATCACCGCCTATATATATCCGTATACACAGCAGGAGACAGACCACCCTCAGATATCAGGGTACAGTCACCTCTCATATCACCGCCTATATATATCCGTATACACAGGAGACAGACCACACCCACATATTGGGGTACAGTCACCTCTCGTATCACCACCTATATATATCCATCTACACAGCAGGAGACAGACCACCCTCAGATATCGGGGTACAGTCCCCTCTCGTATCACCACCTATATATATCCGTATACACAGCAGGAGACAGACTACTCCCAGATATCGGGGTACAGTCACCTCTCGTGTCACCACCTATATATATATCTCCGTATACACAGCAGGAGACAGACCACCCCCAGATATCGGGGTAGTCACCTCTCGTATTACCGCCTATATATATATATCCGTATACACAGCAGGAGGCAGACCACCCCCAGATATCAGGGTACAGTCACCTCTCGTATCACCTCCTATATATATCCGTATACACAGCAGGAGACAGATCACTCCCAGATATCGGGGTACAGTCACCTCTCGTATCACCTCCTATATATATCCATCTACACAGCAGGAGACAGACCACCCCCAGATATCGGTGTACAGTCACCTCTCGTATCCTCATATATATATATATATATATATATATATATATATATATAAATCTCCGTATACACAAGAGACAGACCACCCCCAGATATCAGGGTACAGTCACCTCATATCACAGCATATATATATCCGTATACACAGCAGGAGACAGATCACCCCCAGATATCGGGGTACAGTCACCACTCGTATCACCGCCTATATATATATCCGTATACATAGGAGACAGACCGCTCCCAGATATCAGGGTACAGTCACCTCTCATATCACAGCATATATATATCCGTATACACAGCAGGAGACAGACCACCCCCAGATATCGGGGTACAGTCACCTCATATCACAGCATATATATATCCGTATACACAGCAGGAGACAGATCACCCCCAGATATCGGGGTACAGTCACCACTCGTATCACCGCCTATATATATATCCGTATACATAGGAGACAGACCGCTCCCAGATATCAGGGTACAGTCACCTCTCATATCACAGCATATATATATCCGTATACACAGCAGGAGACAGACCACCCCCAGATATCGGGGTACAGTCACCTCATATCACAGCATATATATTTCTCTATCGTCCTAAGTGGATGCTGGGGTTCCTGAAAGGACCATGGGGAATAGCGGCTCCGCAGGAGACAGGGCACAAAAAAGTAAAGCTTTTACCAGATCAGGTGGTGTGCACTGGCTCCTCCCCCTATGACCCTCCTCCAGACTCCAGTTAGATTTTGTGCCCGAACGAGAAGGGTGCAATCTAGGTGGCTCTCCTAAAGAGCTGCTTAGAGAAAGTTTAGCTTAGGTTTTTTACTTTACAGTGAGTCCTGCTGGCAACAGGATCACTGCAACGAGGGACTTAGGGGAGAAGTAGTGAACTCACCTGCGTGCAGAGTGGATTTGCTGCTTGGCTACTGGACACTAGCTCCAGAGGGACGATCACAGGTACAGCCTGGATGGTCACCGGAGCCGCGCCGCCGGCCCCCTTGCAGACGCTGAAGAGAGAAGAGGTCCAAAATCGGCGGCTGAAGACTCCTGAGTCTTCATAAAGGTAGCGCACAGCACTGCAGCTGTGCGCCATTTTCCTCTCAGCACACTTCACACAACAGTCACTGAGGGTGCAGAGCGCTGGGGGGGGCGCTCTGAGAGGCAAATAAAAACCTTATTAGAGGCAAAAAATACCTCACATATAGCCCACAGAGGCTATATGGAGATATTTAACCCCTGCCTAACTTCAAAAATAGCGGGAGACGAGCCCGCCGAAAAAGGGGCGGGGCCTATCTCCTCAGCACACAGCGCCATTTTCTCTCACAGAAAAGCTGGAGAGAAGGCTCCCAGGCTCTCCCCTGCACTGCACTACAGAAACAGGGTTAAAACAGAGAGGGGGGGCACTGATTTTGGCGATATTGTATATATATAAAAGATGCTATAAGGGAGAAACACTTATATAAGGTTGTCCCTATATAATTATAGCGTTTTGGTGTGTGCTGGCAGACTCTCCCTCTGTCTCCCCAAAGGGCTAGTGGGTCCTGTCCTCTGTCAGAGCATTCCCGGTGTGTGTGCTGTGTGTCGGTACGTGTGTGTCGACATGTATGAGGACGATGTTGGTGAGGAGGCGGAGAAATTGCCTGTAATGGTGATGTCACTCTCTAGGGAGTCGACACCGGAATGGATGGCTTATTTAGAGAATTACGTGAGAATGTCAACACGCTGCAAGGTCGGTTGACGACATGAGACGGCCGACAATCTATTAGGACCGGTCCAGGCGTCTCAGAAACACCGTCAGGGGTTTTAAAAACGCCCATTTACCTCAGTCGGTCGACACAGACACAGACACGGACACTGAATACAGTGTCGACGGTGAATAAACAAACGTATTTCTCATTAGGGCCACACGTTAAGGGCAATGAAGGAGGTGTTACGTGTTTCTGATACTACAAGTACCACAAGAAAGGGTATTATGTGGGAGTGAAAAAACTACCTGTAGTTTTTCCTGAATCAGATAAAATAAAATGAAGTGTGTGATGATGCGTAGGGTTACCCCGATAGCAAATATTGGCGTTATACCCTTTCCCGCCAGAAATTAGGGTACGTTGGGAAACACCCCTTAGGGTGATAAGGCGCTCACACGCTTATCAAGTGGCGTTACCGTCTCCAGATACGGCCGCCCTCAAGGAGCCAGCTGATAGGAAGCTGGAAAAATATCCTAAAAAGTATATACACACATACGGTGGTTATACTGCGACCAGCGATCGCCATCAGCCTGGAGATGCAGTGCTGGGTTGGCTTGGTCGGATTCCCTGACTGAAAATATTTTATTCATGTAGAGCATTTAATAGGATGCATTCTATATATATGTATGTGAGATGCACAGAGGGATATTTGCTCTCTGGCATCAAGATAAGTGCGTTGTCCATATCTCCCAGAAGATGTCAGGGACACGACAGTGGTCAGGTGATACAGATCCCATACGGCAGATGGAAGTATTGCTGTATAAAGGGAAGGAGTTATTTGGGGGTCGGTCCATCGGACCTGGGGACCACAGCAACAGCTGGGAAATCCAACCTTTTTTACCCCAAGTTACATCTCAGCTAAAAAAGACACCGTCTTTTCAGCCTCAATCTTTCCTTTCCCATGAGGGCATGCAGGCAAAAGGCCAGTCATATCTGCCCAGACATAGAGGTAAGGGAAGTAGACTGCAGCAGGCAGCCCTTTCCCAGGAAAAGAAGCCCTCCACCGCGTCTGCCAAGTCCTCAGCATGACGCTGGGGCCGTGCAAGCGGACTCAAGGTGGGGGGGTAGTCTCAAGAGTCTCAGGGCGCAGTGGGATCACTCGCAAGTTGACCCCTAGATCGTACGAGTATTATCCCAGGGGTAAAGATTGGAGAGTCGAGACATCTTCTCCTCGCAGGTTCCTGAAGTCTGCTTTACCAACGGCTCCCTCCGACAGGGAGGCAGCATTGGAAACAATTCACAAGCTGTATATCCAGCAGGTGATAATCAAAGTACCCCTCCTACGACAAGGAAAAGGGTATTATTTTTCCACACTATATTGTGGTACTGAAGCCAGACGGCTTGGTGACACATAGTCTAAATCTAAAATGTTTGAACACTTACATAAAAGGTTCAAATCGAGATAAAGTCACTCAGAGCAGTGATAGCGAACCGGAAAAAAGGGGACTATATGGTGTCCCTGGACATCAAGGATTACCTCCATGTCCAAATTTTGTCCTTCTCATCAAGGGTACCTCTGGTTCGTGGTACAGAACTGTCAATATCAGTTTCAGACGATGCCGTTTGAATTATCCACGGCACCCCGGGCCTTTTTACCAAGGTAATGGCCGAAAAGATGTTTCTTCAAAGAAAAAAGGCATCTAAATTATCCCTTACTTGCACGACCTAAAAAGGGCAAGTTCCAGAGAACAGTTGGAGGTCGGAAGAGCACTATCTAAAGTAGTTCTTCGACGGCACGACTGGATTCTAAATATTCCAAGAATCGCAGCTGTTTTCCGACGATACGTCTGCTGTTCCTAGGGATGATTCTGGACACGGTTCAGAAAAAGGTTTTTCTTCCCGAGGAAAAAGCCAAGGAGTTATCCGACCTGTCAGGAACCTCCTAAAACCAGGAAAGGTGTCTGTACATCAATGCACAAGAGTCCTGGGAAAAATGGTGGCTTTTTACGAAGCAATTCCATTCGGCAGATTCCATGCAAGAATTTTCCAAAGGGATCTGTTGGACAAATGGTCAGGGTCGCATCCTCAGATGCACCTGCGAATAACCCTGTCGCCAAGGACAAGGGTATATCTTCTGTGGTGGTTGCAAAAGGCTCATCTATTGGAGGGCCGCAGATTCGGCATACAGGATTTGATCCTGGTGACCACGGACGCCAGCCTGAGAGGTTGGGGAGCAGTCACACAAGGAAGAAACTTCCAGGGGGTATGGACGAACCTGGAAAAGTCTCTTCACATAAACATTCTGGTACTAAGAGCAATCTAAAATGCTCTAAGCCAGGCGGAACCACTCCTGCAAGGAAAACCGGTGTTGATTCAGTCGGACAACATCACGGCGGTCGCCCATGTAAACAGACAGGGCGGCACAAGAAGCAGGAGTGCAATGGCAGAAGCTGCCAAGATTCTTCGCTGGGCGGAGAATCACGTAATAGCACTGTCAGCAGTGTTCTTCCCGGGCGTGGACAACTGGGAAGCAGACTTCCTCAGCAGACACGATATTCACCCGGGAGAGGGGGGTCTTCATCCAGAAGTCTTCCACATGCTAATAAACTGTTGGGAAAGACCAATGGTAGACATGATGGCGTCTCGCCTCAACAAGAAACTGGACAAGTATTGCGCCAGGTCAAGAGATCCACAGGCAATAGCTGTGGACGCACTGGTAACACCTTGGGTGTACAAATCAGTATATGTGTTTCCTCCTCTGCCTCTCATACCAAAGGTATTGAAGATTATACGGTGAAGAGGAGTAAGAACAATACTAGTGGCTCCGGATTGGCCAAGAAGGACTTGGTACCCGGAACTTCAAGAGTTGGTCACGGACGACCCGTGCCCTCTACTTCTGAGAAGGGACCTGCTACAACAGGGTCCCTGTCTCTTTCAAGACTTACCGCGGCTGCGTTTGACGGCATGGCGTTTGAACGCCAGATCCTAAAAGGGAAAGGCATTCCAGAAGAAGTCATTCCTACCTTGATTAAGGCAAGGAAGGAAGTCACCGCGAAACATTATCACCGCATTTGGCGAAAATATGTCGCGTGGTGCGAGGATCGGAGTGTTCCGACGGAGGAATTTCAACTGGGTCGTTTCCTACATTTCCTACAATCAGGATTGTCTATGGGTCTCAAATTGAGATCTATTAAGGTTCAAATTTCGGCCCTGTCAATATTCTTCCAAAAAGAATTGGCCTCAGTTCCTGAGGTACAGACTTTTGTTAAAGGAGTACTGCATATACAGCCTCCTGTGGTGCCTCCGGTGGCACCGTGGGATCTAAATGTAGTTTTAGATTTCCTCAAATCCCATTGGTTTGAACCATTGAAAAAGGTGGATTTTAAATATCTCACATGGAAAGTGACTATGTTACTGGCCCTGGCTTCCGCCAGGAAAGTATCTGAATTGGCGGCTTTATCTTATAAAAGCCCTTATCTAATCTTCCATTCGGATAGGGCAGAACTGAGGACTCGTCCGCATTTTCTCCCTAAGGTGGTATCAGCGTTTCACCTGAACCAACCTATTGTGGTGCCTGCGGCCACTGGCGACTTGGAGGACTCCAAGTTGTTGGACGTTGTCAGAGCCTTAAAAATATACATTTCAAGGACGGCTGAAGTCAGAAAATCTGACTCGCTGTTGATACTATATGCACCCAACAAGTTGGGTGCCCCTGCTTCTAAGCAGACGATTGCTCGTTGGATTTGTAACACAATTCAACTTGCTCATTCTGTGGCAGGCCTGCCACAGCCTAAATCTGTTAAGGCCCATTCCACAAGGAAGGTGGGCTCATCTTGGGCGGCTGCCCAAGGGGTCTCGGCATTACAATTCTGCCGAGCAGCTACGTGGTCGGGGGAAAACACGTTTGTAAAATTCTACAAATTTGATACCCTGGCAAAAGAGGACTTGGAATTCTCTCATTCGGTGCTGCAGAGTCATCCGCACTCTCCCGCCCGTTTGGGAGCTTTGGTATAATCCCCATGGTCCTTTCAGGAACCCCAGCATCCACTTAGGACGATAGAGAAAATAAGAATTTACTTACCGATAATTCTATTTCTCGGAGTCCGTAGTGGATGCTGGGCGCCCATCCCAAGTGCGGATTATCTGCAATACTGTACATAGTTATTGTTAACAAATTCGGGTTATATTGTTAAGGAGCCATCTTTAAGAGGCTCTTTCTGTTATCATACTGTTAACTGGGTTTAGATCACAAGTTGTACGGTGTGATTGGTGTGGCTGGTATGAGTCTTACCCGGGATTCAAATTGCCTCCCTTATTGTGTACGCTCGTCCGGGCACAGTACCTAACTGGAGTCTGGAGGAGGGTCATAGGGGGAGGAGCCAGTGCACACCACCTGATCTGGTAAAAGCTTTACTTTTTTGTGCCCTGTCTCCTGCGGAGCCGCTATTCCCCATGGTCCTTTCAGGAACCCCAGCATCCACTACGGACTCCGAGAAATAGAATTATCGGTAAGTAAATTCTTATTATCCGTATACACAGCAGGAGACAGATCACCCCCAGATATCGGGGTACAGTCACCACTCGTATCACCGCCTATATATATATCCGTATACATAGGAGACAGACCGCTCCCAGATATCAGGGTACAGTCACCTCTCATATCACAGCATATATATATCCGTATACACAGCAGGAGACAGACCACCCCCAGATATCGGGGTACAGTCACCTCTTGTATCACCGCCTATATATATATACGTATACACAGCAGGAGACAGACCACCCCCAGATATCGGGGTACAGTCACCTCTCATATCACCGCCTATATATATATCCGTATACATAGGAGACAGACCACCCCCAGATATCGGGGTACAGTCACCTCATATCACAGCCTATATATATCCGTATACACAGCAGAAGACAGACCACCCCCAGATATCTGGGGTACAGTCACCTCTTGTATCACCGCCTTTATATATCCGTAAACATAGCAGGAAACAGTCCACCCCCAGATATCGGGGTACAGTCACCTCTCATATCACCTCCTATATATATCCGTATACACAGCAGGAGACAGACCACCCCCAGATATCGGGGTACAGTCATCCCTCCTGTCACTTCCGGAACATATCCATACACAGAAGAAGATATTTGCTGACTGGCCACTTACCCCGGAGACAGGGGCATTACATGGCTCTAGCACCAGGGGGAGTAGGACATTTTATAGTTGGTGCACAATGGAAGATTTATGGATTCAGGAGCTGACTGGGCACCCGGCATAACCACGGCCATGCACTCAGTCTGTCAGGAAGGACACGTGGGCAGCAGATTTCATTACTGGCTGAGGGGACACATCTGTGCTAATAAACCGAGGCCTATAATGACACCTCAGCCCCCCAGCCGCTGCAGAGTGCGTGTGGGAGGCTGCTGTATCCAACTCCATGCAGAGAGACAGTGCGAGTCCGCAGTACGGATCAGCCCCAGTGGGGACAAGTTACAGCAGGTTGAAGTTTAATTAACAAATAGTCCCAACTAGAGATGCAGCGTGATTCAGTGTTCTATAGGCGAATCTGTACCAACATGTCCAGCAACACTCCAGACAGACGCATGTTCCCTTTCTCTGCAAGGTCGCCATATTATGCAGGTGTGCATCTGTTTCTTGTGAATCAATCCTCACTATAATACTGCTAAACACATAATACTCTATCCATGTATTATGGGGCCGATTAATGTCTGTAAGTAAAGCAAAAAAAACAAGTAACTCTGAGCCCAATTCAGACTGGATCGCTGCAGCGGCAGCTATCGCAGTCTGAAACCCTACGTGGAGTGCGCACCCTGCGAAGCTTTTGCACCTGTGCGGGGTGGAGGGAATAGGGCCTGACATGCGGGGCGGACTAGCCCTGTGCTGGTGTCCCCTCCCCCCCCACCCACATGTCAGAGTAAATTATCGTAGATATACTAAATTTAGCACATCTGTGTCTGGAACCAGCCATGTCGCCATGCAAGGGGAGCAAATGCATTGATATTGTTTCTGTGCAGGGTAAATACTGGCTTCTTTTGCATGTAGCCCACAAACGGCTTTATTTTTACTCTACAATTTAGATTTCAGGTTGAACACACTCCACTGAAATCTGTGCACTCTCTTGCCCAGATGCTTGCTTTGTTGCTTTACGTACAAACATGATTCAGGCCCTGCTGTATGTTGGGAGTGACGGACTCCAGGATCTTCTGCATTTACAGGAACACAAACCTGGCAGAGTGACTTTCAGAGAATAACGCCGCCAGCACATAACCAGTCTGGCAATAAAAAAACTTTTTGTCAGGGTACAAAAAAAATAAAAGTAAAAAGAATTGTTCTGTTACACAACGCTTTCAATAACGTGCGTGCAGAAAATGGTGTTCTTCCGGATACATCATAATGACTATTACTGTGTAATACCGGGACTCCGAGACCTCCGACAGCCCCACCGAAGGGATCAGAGGAGGTTTCAGAACGGTTTACATTATCCAACCCCAATTATTTATCAATGCATCACACATACCCCAGTCTGTATACGTAATCAAGGTTCCCCATAAAGTATATAATGGTTGCCAAGCAAATTAATGTCTCTGGATTGTAAAAATACCCAAATACCCACATCTATTTGTTTTACACGTGGCGTAATCATTCCACATAACATTATATTGTATTATATTATATTATACATACACAGCGGATACACATGTTGTGAAATCCCGGCTTTCTAGTGTCTGGGAAGTGGTTCTGTGGTCACTGTCACATTGCAAAACAGAGACTACATAGTCAGCAATTACCGGGAGAACCAGGCTAAAGGGTAAGTGACGGAGGAACCCGGCTCCGCAGATCACAGTCTGCTTTATCTTCTTCGTTAAATAATAATAATAAGAATTTACTTACCGATAATTCTATTTCTCATAGTCCGTAGTGGATGCTGGGGACTCCGAAAGGACCATGGGGAATAGCGGCTCCGCAGGAGACTGGGCACAAAAGTAAAAAGCTTTAGGACTACCTGGTGTGCACTGGCTCCTCCCCCTATGACCCTCCTCCAAGCCTCAGTTAGGATACGGTGCCCGGACGAGCGTACACAATAAGGAAGGATTTTGAATCCCGGGTAAGACTCATACCAGCCACACCAATCACACCGTACAACTTGTGATCTGAACCCAGTTAACAGCTTGATAACAGAAGGAGCCTCTGAAAAGATGGCTCACAACAACAATAACCCGATTTTGTAACAATAACTATGTACAAGTAATGCAGACAATCCGCACTTGGGATGGGCGCCCAGCATCCACTACGGACTATGAGAAATAGAATTATCGGTAAGTAAATTCTTATTTTCTCTAACGTCCTAGTGGATGCTGGGGACTCCGAAAGGACCATGGGGATTATACCAAAGCTCCCAAACGGGCGGGAGAGTGCGGATGACTCTGCAGCACCGAATGAGAGAACTCCAGGTCCTCCTCAGCCAGGGTATCAAATTTGTAGAATTTAGCAAACGTGTTTGCCCCTGACCAAGTAGCTGCTCGGCAAAGTTGTAAAGCCGAGACCCCTCGGGCAGCCGCCCAAGATGAGCCCACTTTCCGTGTGGAATGGGCTTTAACAGATTTTGGCTGTGGCAGGCCTGCCACAGAATGTGCAAGCTGAATTGTACTACAAATCCAACGAGCAATCGTCTGCTTAGAAGCAGGAGCACCCAGCTTATTGGGTGCATACAGGATAAACAGCGAATCAGATTTTCTGACTCCAGCCGTCCTGGAAACATACATTTTCAGGGCCCTGACTACGTCCAGCAACTTGGAATCCTCCAAGTCCCTAGTAGCCGCAGGCACCACAATAGGCTGGTTCAAGTGAAAAGCTGAAACCACCTTAGGGAGAAATTGAGGACGAGTCCTCAATTCTGCCCTGTCCGTATGAAAAATTAGGTAAGGGCTTTTATAGGATAAAGCCGCCAATTCTGAGACACGCCTGGCTGAAGCCAGGGCTAACAGCATTACCACTTTCCATGTGAGATATTTTAAGTCCACAGTGGTGAGTGGTTCAAACCAATGTGATTTTAGGAATCCCAAAACTACATTGAGATCCCAAGGTGCCACTGGAGGCACAAAAGGAGGCTGTATATGCAGTACTCCCTTGACAAACGTCTGAACTTCAGGAACAGAAGCCAGTTCTTTTTGGAAGAATATTGACAGGGCCGAAATTTGAACCTTAATGGACCCTAATTTGAGGCCCATAGACAGTCCTGTTTGCAGGAAATGCAGGAAACGACCCAGTTGAAATTCCTCTGTAGGGGCCTTCCTGGCCTCGCACCACGCAACATATTTACGCCAAATACGGTGATAATGTTGTACGGTTACATCCTTCCTGGCTTTGATCAGGGTAGGGATGACTTCATCCGGAATGCCTTTTTCCTTCAGGATCCGGCGTTCAACCGCCATGCCGTCAAACGCAGCCGCGGTAAGTCTTGGAACAGACATGGTCCCTGCTGGAGCAGGTCCTTTCTTAGAGGTAGAGGCCACGGGTCTTCCGTGAGCATCTCTTGAATTTCCGGGTACCAAGTCCTTCTTGGCCAATCCGGAGCCACGAGTATAGTCTTTACTCCTCTCCTTCTTATGATTCTCAGTACTTTTGGTACGAGAGGAAGAGGAGGGAACACATACACTGACTGGTACACCCACGGTGTTACCAGAGCGTCCACAGCTATTGCCTGAGGGTCCCTTGACCTGGCGCAATATCTGTCCAGTTTTTTGTTGAGGCGGGACGCCATCATGTCCACCTTTTGTTTTTCCCAACGGTTCACAATCATGTGGAAGACTTCTGGGTGAAGTCCCCACTCCCCCGGGTGAAGATCGTGTCTGCTGAGGAAGTCTGCTTCCCAGTTGTCCACTCCCGGAATGAACACTGCTGACAGTGCTATCACATGATTCTCCGCCCAGCGAAGAATCCTTGCCACTTCCATCATTGCCCTCCTGCTTCTTGTGCCGCCCTGTCTGTTTACGTGGGCGACTGCCGTGATGTTGTCCGACTGGATCAACACCGGCTGACCCTGAAGCAGAGGTCTTGCCTGACTTAGGGCATTGTAAATGGCCCTTAGTTCCAGGATATTTATGTGAAGTGACGTTTCCATGCTTGACCACAAGCCCTGGAAATTTCTTCCCTGTGTGACTGCTCCCCAGCCTCTCAGGCTGGCATCCGTGGTCACCAGGACCCAATCCTGAATGCCGAATCTGCGGCCCTCTAGGAGATGAGCACTCTGTAACCACCACAGGAGAGACACCCTTGTCCTTGGAGACAGGGTTATCCGCTGATGCATTTGAAGATGCGATCCGGACCATTTGTCCAGCAGATCCCACTGAAAAGTTCTTGCGTGGAATCTGCCTAATGGAATCGCTTCGTAAGAAGCCACCATCTTTCCCAGGACCCTTGTGCATTGGTGTACTGACACTTGGCCTGGTCTTAGGAGGTTCCTGACTAGGTCGGATAACTCCTTGGCTTTCTCCTCCGGGAGAAACACCTTTTTCTGTACTGTGTCCAGAATCATCCCTAGGAACAGCAGACGTGTCGTCGGAATCAGCTGCGATTTTGGAATATTTAGAATCCATCCGTGCTGTCGTAGTACTACTTGAGATAGTGCTACTCCGACCTCTAACTGTTCTCTGGACCTTGCCCTTATCAGGAGATCGTCCAAGTAAGGGATAATTAAGACGCCTTTTCTTCGAAGAAGAATCATCATTTCGGCCATTACCTTGGTAAAGACCCGGGGTGCCGTGGACAATCCAAACGGCAGCGTCTGAAACTGATAGTGACAGTTCTGTACCACAAACCTGAGGTACCCTTGGTGAGAAGGGCAAATTGGGACATGGAGGTAAGCATCCTTGATGTCCAGAGACACCATATAGTCCCCTTCTTCCATGTTCGCTATCACTGCTCTGAGTGACTCCATCTTGAACTTGAACCTTTTTATGTAAGTGTTCAAGGATTTCAGATTTAAAATGGGTCTCACCGAGCCGTCCGGCTTCGGTACCACAAACAGCGTGGAATAATACCCCTTTCCCTGTTGTAGGAGGGGTACCTTGATTATCACCTGCTGGGAATACAGCTTGTGAATGGCTTCCAATACCGCCTCCCTGTCGGGGGGAGACGTTGGTAAAGCAGACTTCAGGAACCGGCGAGGGGGAGACGTCTCAAATTCCAATTTGTACCCCTGAGATACTACCTGCAGGATCCAGGGGTCCACTTGCGAGTGAGCCCACTGCGCGCTGAAATTCTTGAGACGGGCCCCCACCGTGCCTGAGTCCGCTTGTAAGGCCCCAGCGTCATGCTGAGGACTTGGCAGAAGCGGGGGAGGGCTTCTGTTCCTGGGAAGAGGCTGTCTGCTGCAGTCTTTTTCCCCTTCCTCTGCCCCGGGGCAGATATGAGTGGCCTTTTGCCCGCTTGCCCTTATGGGGACGAAAGGACTGAGCCTGAAAAGACGGTATCTTTTTCTGCTGCGAGGTGACTTGGGGTAAAAAGGTGGATTTTCCAGCCGTTGCCGTGGCCACCAGGTCCGATAGACCGACCCCAAATAACTCCTCCCCTTTATACGGCAATACTTCCATATGCCGTTTGGAATCCGCATCACCTGACCACTGTCGTGTCCATAATCCTCTTCTGGCAGAAATGGACATCGCACTTACTCTTGATGCCAGAGTGCAAATATCCCTCTGTGCATCTCGCATATATAGAAATGCATCCTTTAAATGCTCTATAGTCAATAATATACTGTCCCTATCCAGGGTATCAATATTTTCAGTCAGGGAATCCGACCAAGCCACCCCAGCACTGCACATCCAGGCTGAGGCGATTGCTGGTCGCAGTATAATACCAGTATGTGTGTATATACTTTTAAGGATATTTTCCAGCTTTCTATCAGCTGGTTCCTTGAGGGCGGCCGTATCTGGGGACGGTAACGCCACTTGTTTTGATAAGCGTGTGAGCGCCTTATCTACGCTACGGGGGGTTTCCCAACGCGCCCTAACCTCTGGCGGGAAAGGGTATAATGCCAATAACTTTTTAGAAATTAGCAGTTTTTTATCGGGGGAAACCCACGCTTCATCACACACCTCATTTAATTCATCTGATTCGGGAAAAACTACGGGTAGTTTTTTCACACCCCACATACTACAAGTACCACAAAAAAGGGTATTATCAGAAATGTTCAAAACCTCCTTCATTGCCGTGATCATGTAACGTGTGGCCCTACTGGAAAATACGTTTGTTTCCTCACCGTCGACACTGGAGTCAGTGTCAGTGTCTGGGTCTGTGTCGACCACCTGAGGTAACGGGCGCTTTAGAGCCCCTGACGGTGTTTGAGACGCCTGTACAGGTATTAACTGATTTGCCGGCTGTCTCATGTCGTCAACAGTCTTTTGTAAAGTGCTGACACTATCACGTAATTCTTTCCATAAGACCATCCAGTCAGGTGTCGACTCCCTAGGGGGTGACATCACTAACACAGGCAATTGCTCCGCCTCCACATCATTTTCCTCCTCATACATGTCGACACAACGTACCGACACACAGCACACACACAGGGAATGCTCTGATAGAGGACAGGACCCCACTAGCCCTTTGGGGAGACAGAGGGAGAGTTTGCCAGCACACACCAGAGCGCTATATATATACAGGGATAACCTTATATAAGTGTTTTTCCCTAATATAGCTGCTGTATATTTATATGCCAAATTAGTGCCCCCCCTCTCTTGTTTTACCCTGTTTCTGTAGTGCAGGATTGCAGGGGAGAGTCAGGGAGCCTTCCTCCAACGGAGCTGTGAGGAAAAAATGGCGCCAGTGTGCTGAGGAGATAGGCTCCGCCCCTTTTTCGGCGGCCTTTCTCCCGCTTTTTTATGTAAAAATTGGCAGGGGTTAAATGCATCCATATAGCCCAGGAGCTATATGTGATGTATTTTTTGCCAAAAAAGGTGTTTTTATTGCGTCTCAGGGCGCCCCCCCCCCCAGCGCCCTGCACCCTCAGTGACCGGAGTGTGAAGTGTGCTGAGAGCAATGGCGCACAGCTGCAGTGCTGTGCGCTACCTTATAGAAGACAGGACGTCTTCTGCCGCCGATTTTCCGGACCTCTTCCGTCTTCTGGCTCAGTAAGGGGGACGGCGGCGCGGCTCTGGGACCCATCCATGGCTGGGCCTGTGATCGTCCCTCTGGAGCTAATGTCCAGTAGCCTAAGAAGCCCAATCCACTCTGCACGCAGGTGAGTTCGCTTCTTCTCCCCTTAGTCCCTCGGTGCAGTGAGCCTGTTGCCAGCAGGTCTCACTGAAAATAAAAAAACCTACTTTAAACTTTTACACTAAGCAGCTCAGGAGAGCCCCTTAGCCTGCACCCGTCTCGTTCGGGCACAAAAATCTAACTGAGGCTTGGAGGAGGGTCATAGGGGGAGGAGCCAGTGCACACCAGGTAGTCCTAAAGCTTTTTACTTTTGTGCCCAGTCTCCTGCGGAGCCGCTATTCCCCATGGTCCTTTCGGAGTCCCCAGCATCCACTAGGACGTTAGAGAAAATAATAATAATAATAATGACAATGTCTCTCGCCATATATACACGTCATCTACATTCAGCAGAGTCTGATTTCTGGCACAGGGGACAGGGCACTCACCTTGCACACGGCCGCCTGTAATATGGCGTCGAAGGCTCCCTCCGGGGCGTCCCTGTTCCGCGACACCTGCTGATTCTGCACCTCAGCATTAAAGTTACCCACTTTATCCGTGAGGGAAAGAACGTGGCGGAACCCAAAGGACGGGATGCAGCTTGGGAATGGTTTGTATCTAACAGCAAAATAAAGGGAGAACCTTAACGTTTTATAATTCATAAAGCAGCTGTTATCTCGGCACTCGTTTCGTCACTACACCCCAACATGACCTGACCACTGGACATGACCATAATACATCTATTACACCCTATACATAGGACACTACACCCCAACAGGACCATAATACATCTATTACACCCTATACATAGGACACCACACCTCCAACATGACCATAATATATCTATTACACCCTATACAGACATAGGACTCTACATCCCCAACATGACCTGACCACTGGCCATGACCATAATACATCTATTACACCCTATACAGACATAGGACACTACACCCCAACATGACCTGACCACTGACCATGACCATAATACATCTATTACACCCTATACAGACATAGGACACTACACCCCAACATGACCTGACCACTGGCCATGACCATAATACATCTGTTACACCCTATACAGACATAGAACACTACACCCCAACATGACCTGACCACTGGCCATGACCATAATACATCTATTACACCCTATACAGACATAGGACACTACACCCCAACATAACCTGACCATAATACATCTATTACACCCTATACAGACATAGGACACTACACCCCAACATGACCTGACCACTGGCCATGATCATAATACATCTATTACACCCTATACAGACATAGGACACTACACCCCCAACATGACCTGACCCCTGGCCATGACCATAATACATCTATTACACCCTATACAGACATAGGACACTACACCCCCAACATGACCTGACCACTGGCCATGACCATAATACATCTATTACACCCTATAGACATAGGACACTACACCCCCAATATGACCTGACCATAATACATCTATTACACCCTATACAGACATAGGACACTACACCCCAACATGACCTGACCACTGGCCATGACCATAATACATCTATTACACCCTATACAGACATAGGACACTACACCCCAACATAACCTGACCATAATACATCTATTACACCCTATACAGACATAGGACACTACACCCCAACATGACCTGACCACTGGCCATGATCATAATACATCTATTACACCCTATACAGACATAGGACACTACACCCCCAACATGACCTGACCCCTGGCCATGACCAGAATACATCTATTACACCCTATACAGACATAGGACACTACACCCCCAACATGACCTGACCACTGGCCATGACCATAATACATCTATTACACCCTATAGACATAGGACACTACACCCCCAACATGACCTGACCATGATACATCTATTACACCCTATACAGACATAGGACACTACACCCCAACATGACCTGACCACTGGCCATGACCATAATACATCTATTACACCCTATAGACATAGGACACTACACCCCAACATGACCTGACCATAATACATCTATTACACCCTATACAGACATAGGACACTACACCCCCAACATGACCTGACCACTGGCCATGACCATAATACATCTATTACACCCTATACAGACATAGGACACTACAACCCCAACATGACCTGACCACTGGCCATGACCATAATACATCTATTACACCCTATACAGACATAGAACACTACACCCCCAACATGACCTGACCACTGGCCATGACCATAATACATCTATTACACCCTATACAGACATAGAACACTACACCCCAACATGACCTGACCACTGGCCATGACCATAATACATCTATTACACCCTATACAGACATAGGACACTACACCCCAACATAACCTGACCATAATACATCTATTACACCCTATACAGACATAGGACACTACACCCCAACATGACCTGACCACTGGCCATGATCATAATACATCTATTACACCCTATACAGACATAGGACACTACACCCCCAACATGACCTGACCCCTGGCCATGACCAGAATACATCTATTACACCCTATACAGACATAGGACACTACACCCCCAACATGACCTGACCACTGGCCATGACCAGAATACATCTATTACACCCTATACAGACATAGGACACTACACCCCCAACATGACCTGACCACTGGCCATGACCATAATACATCTATTACACCCTATAGACATAGGACACTACACCCCCAACATGACCTGACCATAATACATCTATTACACCCTATACAGACATAGGACACTACACCCCAACATGACCTGACCACTGGCCATGACCATAATACATCTATTACACCCTATACAGACATAGAACACTACACCCCCAACATGACCTGACCACTGGCCATGACAATAATACATCTATTACACCCCATACAGACATAGGACACTACACCCCAACATGACCTGACCACTGGCCATGACCATAATACATCTATTACACCCTATAGACATAGGACACTACACCCCCAACATGACCTGACCATAATACATCTATTACACCCTATACAGACATAGGACACTACACCCCAACATGACCTGACCACTGGCCATGACCATAATACATCTATTACACCCTATACAGACATAGGACACTACACCCCCAACATGACCTGACCACTGGCCATGACAATAATACATCTATTACACCCCATACAGACATAGGACACTACACCCCAACATGACCTGACCACTGGCCATGACCATAATACATCTATTACACCCTATAGACATAGGACACTACACCCCAACATGACCTGACCATAATACATCTATTACACCCTATACAGACATAGGACACTACACCCCCAACATGACCTGACCACTGGCCATGACCATAATACATCTATTACACCCTATACAGACATAGGACACTACAACCCCAACATGACCTGACCACTGGCCATGACCATAATACATCTATTACACCCTATACAGACATAGAACACTACACCCCAACATGACCTGACCACTGGCCATGACCATAATACATCTATTACACCCTATACAGACATAGAACACTACACCCCAACATGACCTGACCACTGGCCATGACCATAATACATCTATTACACCCTATACAGACATAGGACACTACACCCCAACATAACCTGACCATAATACATCTATTACACCCTATACAGACATAGGACACTACACCCCAACATGACCTGACCACTGGCCATGATCATAATACATCTATTACACCCTATACAGACATAGGACACTACACCCCCAACATGACCTGACCCCTGGCCATGACCAGAATACATCTATTACACCCTATACAGACATAGGACACTACACCCCCAACATGACCTGACCACTGGCCATGACCAGAATACATCTACAGGTTGAGTATCCCATATCCAAATATTCCGAAATACGGAATATTCCGAAATACGGACTTTTTTGAGTTAGAGTGAGATAGTGAAACCTTTGTTTTTTGATGGCTCAATGTACACAAACTTTGTTTAATACACAAAGTTATTAATAATATTGTATTAAATGACCTTCAGGCTGTGTGTATAAGGTGTATATGAAACATAAATGAATTGTGTGAATGTAGACACACTTTGTTTAATGCACAAAGTTATAAAAAATATTGGCTAAAATTACCTTCAGGCTGTGTGTATAAGATGTATATGAAGCATAAATGCATCCTGTGCTTAAACTTAGGTCCCATCACCATGATATCTCTTTATGGTATCTAATTATTCCAAAATACGGAAAAATCCGTTATCCAAAATACCTCTGGTCCCAAGCATTTTGGATAAGGGATACTCAACCTGTATTACACCCTATACAGACATAGGACACTACACCCCCAACATGACCTGACCACTGGCCATGACCATAATACATCTATTACACCCTATAGACATAGGACACTACACCCCCAACATGACCTGACCATAATACATCTATTACACCCTATACATACATAGGACACTACACCCCAACATGACCTGACCACTGGCCATGACCATAATACATCTATTACACCCTATAGACATAGGACACTACACCCCAACATGACCTGACCATAATACATCTATTACACCCTATACAGACATAGGACACTACACCCCCAACATGACCTGACCACTGGCCATGACCATAATACATCTATTACACCCCATACAGACATAGAACACTACACCCCAACATGACCTGACCACTGGCCATGACCATAATACATCTATTACACCCTATACAGACATAGAACACTACACCCAACATGACCTGACCACTGGCCATGACCATAATACATCTATTACACCCTATACAGACATAGGACACTACACCCCAACATGACCTGACCACTGGCCATGACCATAATACATCTATTACACCCTATACAGGACACTACACCCCCAACATGACCTGACCACTGGCCATGACCATAATACATCTATTAGACCCTATACAGACACAGGACACTACACCCCCAACATGACCTGACCACTGGCCATGACCATAATACATCTATTACACCCCATACAGACATAGAACACTACACCCCAACATGACCTGACCACTGGCCATGACCATAATACATCTATTACACCCTATACAGACATAGAACACTACACCCAACATGACCTGACCACTGGCCATGACCATAATACATCTATTACACCCTATACAGACATAGGACACTACACCCCAACATGACCTGACCACTGGCCATGACCATAATACATCTATTACACCCTATACAGGACACTACACCCCCAACATGACCTGACCACTGGCCATGACCATAATACATCTATTAGACCCTATACAGACACAGGACACTACACCCCCAACATGACCTGACCACTGGCCATAACCATAATACATCTATTACACCCTATACAGACATAGGACACTACACCCCCAACATGACCTGACCACTGGACATGACCATAATACATCTATTACACCCTATACAGACATAGGACACTACACCCCAACATGACCTGACCACTGGCCATGACCATAATACATCTATTACACCCTATACAGACATAGGACATTACACCCCCAACATGACCTGACCACTGGCCATAACCATAATACATCTATTACACCCTATACAGACACAGGACACTACACCCCCAACATGACCTGACCACTGGCCATGACCATAATACATCTATTAGACCCTATACAGACACAGGACACTACACCCCCAACATGACCTGACCACTGGCCATAACCATAATATATCTATTACACCCTATACAGACATAGGACACTACACCCCCAACATAACCTGACCATAATATATCTATTATACCCTATACAGACATAGGACACTACACCCCAACATGACCTGACCATAATACATCTATTACACCCTATACAGACATAGGACACTACACCCCAACATGACCTGACCATAATACATCTATTACACCCTATACAGACATAGGACAGTACACCCCAACATGACCTGACCACTGGCCATGAGCATAATACATCTATTACACCCTATACAGACATAGAACACTACACCCCAACATGACCTGACCACTGGCCCTGACCATAATACATCTATTACACCCTATACAGACATAGGACACTACACCCCAACATGACCTGACCACTGACCATAATACATCTATTACACCCTATACAGACATAGGACACTACACCCCAACATGACCTGACCACTGACCATAATACATCTATTACACCCTATACAGACATAGGACACTACACCCCCAACATGACCTGACCATAATACATCTATTACACCCTATACATACATAGGACACTACACCCCCAACATGACCTGACCACTGGCCCTGACCATAATACATCTATTACACCCTATACAGACATAGGACACTACACCCCCAACATGACCTGACCACTGGCCATGACCATAATTCATCTATTAGACCCTATACAGACACAGGACACTACACCCCCAACATGACCTGACCACTGGCCATAACCATAATACATCTATTAGACCCTATACAGACATAGGACACTACACCCCCAACATGACCTGACCACTGGCCATGACCATAATACATCTATTACACCCCATACAGACATAGGACACTACACCCCCAACATGACCTGACCACTGGCCATAACCATAATACGTCTATTACACCCTATACAGACATAGGACACTACACCCCAACATGACCTGACCTGACCATAATACATCTATTACACCCTATACAGACATAGGACACTACGCCCCAACATGACCTGACCATAATACATCTATTACACCCTATACAGACACAGGACACTACACTCCAACATGACCTGACCACTGGCCATTACCATAATACATCTATTACACCCTATACAGACATAGGACACTATACTCCCAACATGACCTGACCATAATACATCTATTACACCCTATACAGACATAGGACACTACACCCCAACATGACCTGACCATAATACATCTATTACACCCTATACAGACATAGGACACTACACCCCCAACATGACCTGACCGCTGACCATAACCATAATACATCTATTACACCCTATACATAGGACACTACACCCCAACATAACCTGACCATAATACATCTATTACACCCTATACAGACACAGGACACTATACCCACAACATGACCTGACCATAATACATCTATTACACCCTATACAGACATAGGACACTACACCCCAACATGACCTGACCACTGGCCATGACCATAATACATCTATTACACCCTATACAGACACAGGACACTACACCCCCAACATGACCTGACCACTGACCATGACCATAATACATCTATTACACCCTATACAGACATAGGACACTACACCCCCAACATGACCTGACCACTGGCCATGACCATAATACATCTATTACACCCTATACAGACATAGGACACTACACCCCCAACATGACCTGACCGCTGACCATAACCATAATACATCTATTACACCCTATACAGACATAGGACACTACACCCCCAACATGACCTGACCACTGACCATGACCATAATACATCTATTACACCCTATACAGACAGAGGACACTACACCTCAACATGACCTGACCACTGGACATGACCATAATACATCTATTACACCCTATACAGACATAGGACACTACACCCCAACATGACCTGACCACTGGCCATGACCATAATACATCTATTACACCCTATACAGACATAGGACACTAGACCCCAACATGACCTGACCACTGGCCATGACCATAATACATCTATTACACCCTATACAGACATAGGACACTAGACCCCAACATGACCTGACCACTGGCCATGACCATAATACATCTATTACACCCTATACAGACATAGGACACTACACCCCAACATGACCTGACCACTGGCCATGACCATAATACATCTATTACACCCTATACAGACATAGGACACTACACCCCAACATGACCTGACCACTGACCATAATACATCTATTACACCCTATACAGACATAGGACACTACACCCCCAACATGACCTGACCGCTGGCCATGACCATAATACATCTATTACACCCTATACAGACATAGGACACTACACCCCCAACATGACCTGACCGCTGGCCATGACCATAATACATCTATTACACCCTATACAGACATAGGACACTACACCCCCAACATGACCTGACCGCTGGCCATAATACATCTATCACACCCTATACAGACATAGGACACTACACCCCCAACATGACCTGACCGCTGGCCATGACCATAATACATCTATTACACCCTATACAGACATAGGACACTACACCCCCAACATGACCTGACCACTGACCATAACCATAATACATCTATTACACCCTATACAGACATAGGACACTACACCCCAACATGACCTGACCGCTGGCCATAACCATAATACATCTATTACACCCTATACAGACATAGAACACTACACCCCAACATGACCTGACCACTGACCATAACCATAATACATCTATTACACCCTATACAGACATAGGACACTACACCCCCAACATGACCTGACCGCTGGCCATAATACATCTATCACACCCTATACAGACATAGGACACTACACCCCCAACATGACCTGACCGCTGGCCATGACCATAATACATCTATTACACCCTATACAGACATAGGACACTACACCCCAACATGACCTGCCTGCTGGCCATGACCATAATACATCTATTACACCCTATACAGACATAGGACACTACACCCCCAACATGACCTGACCACTGGCCATGACTATAATACATCTATTACACCCTATACAGACATAGGACACTACACCCCAACATGACCTGACCACTGGCCATGACCATAATACAATCTTATTATAGTACGTGTTTTGCGTTTACATGGGTCTCCTCCTACAATCTCACATATACTCTGGCAGGGTAATTGGCTGGTGGTAGAGAACTCTGAGGAAGCTCCAATGACACAGGGACTGATGTGAAGGATTGAATAGTCTCTGACAGCACTATGTAATACGATGGCCCTAGATAAACAAATGTATAAGCACCGTAGTATGTGAGTGGGTGGAGAGTGCAGAGTGGGCGAGAGGCACTTGGACAGCTTCCCACAGAAAGGTGGATACGAGGGCAGCGGGAATTCTAGAGGACAATGCAGCACAAAGTGCTCGGCGTCCCAGGGAATTCTAGAAATGTGCAGCTCTTTGTTTGTGGTATCGCCCCGCGCTCAGATTGGCTCTTTCTGAGTAACTTCAGCCACATTGTACGGCCCGAGCCAAATACTGAGCCAACACAGCGACCAGGAAATATAAACCTGTGCCCGGGAGGCAGAGAGCACGTCCGCATCAGAACAGAGACACATTATTTATCAGACACCAGATAATGGCCCTCATTCCGAGTTGTTCGCTCGGTAAATTTCATCGCATCGCAGCGATTTTCCGCTTAGTGCGCATGCGCAATGTCCGCACTGCGACTGCGCCAAGTAAATTTGCTATGAAGGTAGTATTTTTAGTCACGGCTTTTTCTTCACTCCGGCGATCGTAGTGTGATTGACAGGAAATGGGTGTTTCTGGGCGGAAACCGGCCGTTTTATGGGCGTGTGGGAAAAAACGCGGGAGTGGCTGGAGAAACGGAGGAGTGTCTGGGCGAACGCTGGGTGTGTTTGTGACGTCAAACCAGGAACGACAAGCACTGAACTGATCGCAGATGCCGAGTAAGTCTGAAGCTACTCTGAAACTGCTAAGAAGTTTGTAATCGCAATATTGCGAATCTTTCGTTCGCAATTTTAAGAAGCTAAGATTCACTCCCAGTAGGCGGCGGCTTAGCGTGTGTAACTCTGCTAAAATCGCCTTGCGAGCGAACTCGGAATGACCTCCAATATACGAGAGATGATCCTGACCCCGCGAGCATTGCTCAGTCACCATACCAACAGGCGATGACAGAACCAGACCATCCAACGCTCAGATAATGTAGTACACGTTTTCCTGCACTAGTGACGTACATCATATACAAGGTATTATACAGAGGCGTCATATTTATCAGAGAACAAGGACACATCCCTAAGCGAGACCGGTGTATGTGTACGCTGAGAAACGAGACACAGAAGACAGACGTATTTAGTGGAAACCCCAGTATGGTCGTCGCGTCCAGCCTGCGCTATCAGGTACACAAGGGTGACTGGTGAATTCCTCCAGCCCCATAGGGTTGCGGCCACTCACCCAGTGCAGGGGTTGTTCTGGTATTTGGGAGCAGTGTAGGAGTACGGGGAGATGTGCTTATCCACAAAAGTGCCAAATCCCAGCCGGAAGTTGCTGGTCAGTTTCGCCATCTCTGCGGCCAGCCTGGTCCCCAAACTCCGGATGTTATCCAGATCGTCTTTCATGGACAAGGATAAATCCATCAGGTAGTACAGATCCACCGGGTAGTCTTCTACCTGCCTCACCTGCATTTTAAAAGAGGCGGCAGCACCTGTAGTAAGAGACAGAGAGCCATGAAGCGGAGGACAACAGGATCTTTTATACAGAGTTACGTCAGTACGGACAGGGAGAGTCTAATTGCTGGCGACTGGAATCTAGATGTCAGACAGACAGGTGACTGGTAGAGGGAACGTTAGGAGACAATACAGCACTAGAGCGGGGTATTCCACCTGTCGCTCTCAGATGGAGCCACAATCATTCAGCATTCTCTGCCGCACCTAGGTGCACCTGGTTAATTAGCATAAACCTTTCATCAATTGTTCTCAGCTGCAATACAATACAGAGAGAACACAGCAGGGGATTAAATCATTACAGCAGGGGATTAAGTCTGACTGCCCTGGCTCAATTAATCCTTTTAAAAGGGATAGATGAGGATGGCTCCATCTGTATATGTAGTTCTACAGAAGCTGTATGGCCAAATGCCGACCACCCCTGTTCTAGTGCAATTGAGATAAAGGTTTCATTTTATGGGTGCTTTCCCGTAGTTTACATGATTGTTAAAACATTAAATCTCATGAGCAGATATCACCACGGCTGTGAGGTCACGTGTCATTCCACCCAGCCACCACCAGGCGGCGCTAAGAAGAGGTTACTGAGGTGGGTGGCCATAAGAAATGTACATTATAGCCACAATAATATAGAGGGGGCTATGCACACAACACCTGCTAGTTAAGAACACCCTCCCATCCACCTCCCTTACCTACCCCCTTAACCCCCTCCCATAGCCCCCACCACCACCTCCCAGAACCCCCCTCTGCAAATCCAGAGCTGAATGAGTGCGGTACCCACCACACACATTTGTGTGTGTATAGATCAGTGATGGCTAACCTTGACACTCCAGCTGTTGTTGAACTACACATCCCAGCATGCCTTGCATCAGTTTTAGCATGGCCAAATAGCAAAACTGTAGCAGGGCATGCTGGGATTTGTGGTTCAACAACAGCTGGAGTGTCAAGGTTAGCCATCACTGGTATAGATGAACAGACACTGGTGCTCTTTGCATTACGGAGGACGTATGTAGCGCTCGGGTTACCCCGCTGTAGGACTGACCTGGCCGGAGGGACAGCGACACACTCTGCGGGGTGACCTGGATGATGTCAGACTGTGACGATCCAGAACCTTTGCTGCTGAGCGGCAGATTCCTGGTCACATCCACGTTGCTTTTTGGGCCTTCGATAAACTCTGGAGAGCAGCCTTTACTAAGGAGATTGTCCATCAGATCACAGCGAGAGCTCAGCGTCCGAGAGCCACCGACGTTCTAGAGGGAGGACAAAGATAGGAGGCAGACTATAACGAAGAGCAGCACATTCCAGCAAATGTTCAGTTTCCGCAGCTCGTGATATCACTTTGTGAACATAGGGCCTAATTCAGACCTGGTCGCATGCAGGCGGTTTTTTTTGCACTGCTGCGACCAGGTAACCGCCGCCTACAGGGGAGGGGGTAATCGCTGTGCAGGGGTGCGATCGGCTGTGCAGTTTCTGGACTTACTCTGCCACTGCGACAATCCGTGAAGTTGGGGACGTCAGGAACCCTCCCTGGAAACGGCCGGGCACGCCTGCGTTTTTCTGGACACTCCCAGAAAACGGTGCGTTGCCGCCCACGAACGCATTCTGCCTGTCAATCTTCTTGCGATCGCTTTCTTCGTAAGATTTGGTCGCTGCCCGGCGACGCCTGCGCATTGCGGGTCACACGCATGCGCAGTTCAGACCCGATCGCACGGCTGCAAAAAAATGCAGCGTGCGATCGGGTCTGAATGACCCCCCATTGTGAAGTTCTAAACTCTGGAGCGAGATTTATATAGAACAGTGTTTCTGTAGACAATGTATTCTGTAAAGAATGTGGAAAACAACAAATCGCACAGACCAACATTGCAACCACCTCATGCTTTCAAAATGTTATTTTATTTCCCGTGGACTGTGGGTCCGTACAGGGTCCGTACACTGCACAGACACAAGAAGGATACAGTGTATCAGATGAGAAGATCAGGCTGATTATTAGTAGGAATGACGGAGAGGGAGGAATGTCGCAGAAGCGGCCATCAGACGACTACGCCCTATCTGATACACATGTATGTGGGAAATTGCTTTAATGGAGAATTATTACAGACGCCGGCGTCCCATTACTCATGCAGTCCTTTATCCCCACGTGCCTCCTTCCCCACCCGATCTAGTGTCGGCTCTTACAAGCTCTAGAACAGAGGAAACCTGCTGCTCACAGGTGCAGAATGGCAAGTTCCAGCATGTCCGTGTCATCCACAGGCTACTTGTAGATTCCCACAGGTTGCCCGTAGCTATTCTGAACACTGCAGCCAGACAGATATACAAGGCCTGTAACCCTTCGCTTCCCACCTCCTCCGGTACCAGAGCAATACAGGACTTCACTCCTGGACCCACGGAGAACAGAGCTGAACCCTAATCCAGGTCTCTCTGTAGCCCAGGCCTCGTTACTCCTATTCTATGGTTCCTGGTCTAGGCTCATTACAACATACAAATACATGCGAGTGTCAGCTCTTGAGGATCAGGGGCCTGTGAAATGCTGCAATTTATAGGTCTCTAGAGGACAAGCAGGCGTCAGGTATTTGTGGGCAGAAAGGCAGCACACCGATCCAGGTCAGTGACGTAGGCTGTTCCACAAATGTGCCTGACATCTATCCACAAGATAAGGAAGGATGAGCCGGAGACCCCCCCCACACACACACACACACACACATTCCCCCCCCCCCTACAAGTTGCAGCAGCGCTAGGTGTCTATTGCTGCTCCCACTTTAATGTTCAACGTGAAACTCAGAGGATAGGGGGGGGGGGTCTCATATTTAATAAAAGTAACTCTATTACCTTTCCATCCCTAGCAGGGGCTACAGGAAATTCCTCTTCCCAGACAAATATATATATAGAGGTTATTCACCCTGCAATGAACGCTGGACGTAGGCCGTAAAACACTGTGTACAGGTGCCGGTGGATCTGGAGTTACTTTATATAGTAGCAACCAGTGGGGCAGTTCTTGGTTTTAGGGGCATATACCATAACACAAAGACACCTGCATTACCGCAGAGGAATATTTATTTCCCCACACTATATAAAGCTATTCCTATTACCCAGGTCTCCTAATCTACAAGAGCAATTATGAGCTAGTATTATTCACATACAGTATATAGAGGTATGTAACCGTTCCCATATCCTGGCTGCAAGCACTTCTGTACACAGGAAATTGCAAGCTATTGTCCCTCTGTTATCAGTCAGTTTCTCCAAAACACACCCAGCTGCAGCGTCCGCCAGAGGTATAAGTAACAGGGTGCTCGTTTTAGGTCTGAACCACCCCACCCTCCCCAATCACAACTATGTCACACTCACAATACAATGCGTGACCGCACTCAGGGCAATGTATGTAAATAATCCCCTTTAACAGAAAGGCTCAAACTTTTTAAACAATCCAAACTGCTATTGGGTTTGGTAAGTTCCAGAGTCTCAGGCATGTTTGTGGTACGATGGTGATTAGTAATAGCCTAAAATAAGCTATCGCTTCTATTTTACAGTAATTTCTTATGCAAACAGGGAACACAACAGAGGAAGACGGTTTAATCCGCTGTCTGCGTGGAAAACAGAACACAGGGAGCGATTCGGACCTGATCACTCCTGTGCGTTTTAGCGCAGCGGGCGATCAGGTACTAACTGCGCATGCACCGCAATGCGCACACGCATCGGACAGCAACAAA
Organism: Pseudophryne corroboree; assembly: GCF_028390025.1. Lineage (NCBI taxonomy): Eukaryota > Metazoa > Chordata > Amphibia > Anura > Myobatrachidae > Pseudophryne > Pseudophryne corroboree. The sequence goes on from NC_086450.1 coordinate 24,824,575, forward strand.
GGGCATCGTTGGTCAGCGACAGGATGGTGCAAAAAATCCAATCGTTCGCACTGTGATTGACCGTTTACTGGGAGTGTCCGGAAAAACGCAGGTGTGCCCAAGCGTTTTCAGGGAGGGTGTGTGAAGTCAGCTCCGGCCCCGATCAGCCTGTTCTCATCGCGCTGTAGGAGTAAATCCTGGGCTGCGCAGAGACCGCACAAAGTGGATTTTAGCAGCTCGGCGTACACATGGGATCGCACACTTGCACGACAAATTTACACATCCCGCTGGAGGCGACGACTAATGCAGGACAGCAAAGTTAGCCGCCCAGCGCTCAGGTCTGAATCACTCCCACAATGCAATGTAGTGGATCCAAGCCCGAGCCGGTCCCACCTTGCCCACGATTTTTAGTCTGAGGTCCAAGAAACAAACTGAAGCAGCTCTGACTATTAGTAGGACAGACGAATGTGGTATTAGGAAGCCCCCATTGACAAATATGCACAACCCAAGTGTCATCTATATTTTCCTTCTCAACTTGGTGACAATTCCGTCCTCTGCAGGCACCAGAAGAACCGCGTTCTGTGCATTCCAACTTTAAAAGTAAAAGACCGAAGTTGTTTGTGCATCAAATAAGAGCCAGGAGTCGTCCCAATTAGCAGTGGCTGCAGATATAAAGAACAAGCAACACAGACTTGCGGTGTGTACACAGCAAACAGATGCATTACCCCCGGTGTTCCCAATACAGTAAAGGAAAGGGAGAAATGGACAGATAATACAGACTCCAGGTGCTCGTCTGGTATCCAATAACACAAATGCTCAGCATTACTCTATATTCCAGCCTGATACACAGGACATGTCTAGCCTGGGTTGCAGCCAAGCCTCCGATTTCAACTGTGGGCACAGATCTGACATCTGCCAGTTCCCTGTGAAACGGATCACTGTAGGTTTAGCAGATGTAGTGCAAGCAGAGTGTATGGGAGGAGGACCCCTGCAACCCATGAATTTAGGATTAGGATGCGGGAAATGCTCAGTGTTCCACAATGTGCCAGGTTTGGTCTGCAGACAGAAGTTTCAGTAGTATTACTTAGGAGCAGGAAGACCGTGCTGCATGGAATTCAAGTATGTTAGAGTCAGACTGCAGACAGTGGGGCAGATGTATTAGGCCTGGAGAAGTGATAAAGAAGTAATACGTGGAAGGGGATAATGCACCAGCCAGTCTTTGCAGGTTTTAAAAATGACAGCTAGGAGCTGATTGGCTGGTGCGTTATCACGTTCCACTTATCACTTCTCCAGGCTTAATACATCTGCCCCAATGTTCCTTCCACTCAAGCAAGAACATAAAATGCATCACCCTTGACCTTCTTTAGAACCTGAAGGACTTTGCAGTAACCAGCAGGTTTTCAGGATACCTCAGAGGATGACTGTTGGCATAACCCAGACATGAAGATACGTCCGAGGGTGACTGTCCGTGTAACCCAGATGTGAGGATACGCGAGAAGAAGACTGTCAGCGTAACCGAGATATGGAGATACCTCAGATCATGACTGTATGTGTAACCCAGATGTGAAGATACCTCAGAAAGTGACTGTCCAGTAACTCAGATGTGAGGATACCTCAGAAGAGGACTTTCCATGTACCCCAGACATAAGGATACCATTAGTTGACGGTCCATGTAACCCAGATGTGAGGATACCTCCGAATACTACTGTCCATGTAACTCAGACATGAGGATCCCTCATTAGGTGACTGTCCATGTAACCCAGACGTGGGGATCCCTCATTAGGTGACTGTCCATGTAACCCAGACATGAGGATCCCTCATTAAGTGACTGTCCATGTAACGGAGATGTGAGGATACCTCATTAGGTGACTGTCCATGTAACTGAGATGTGAGGATACCTCATTAGGTGACTGTCCATGTAACTGAGATGTGAGGATACCTCATTAGGTGACTGTCCATGTAACCCAGATGTGAGGATACCTCCGAATACTACTGTCCATGTAACTCAGACATGAGGATCCCTCATTAGGTGACTGTCCATGTAACCCAGACGTGGGGATCCCTCATTAAATGACTGTCCATGTAACCCAGACGTGGGGATCCCTCTTTAGGTGACTGTCCATGTAACTGAGATGTGAGGATACCTCATTAGGTGACTGTCCACGTAACTGAGATGTGAGGATACCACATTAGGTGACTGTCCATGTAACCCAGATGTGAGGATACCTCCGAATACTACTGTCCATGTAACTCAGACATGAGGATCCCTCATTAGGTGACGGTCCATGTAACTGAGATGTGAGGATACCTCATTAGGTGACGGTCCACGTAACTGAGATGTGAGGATACCACATTAGGTGACTGTCCATGTAACCCAGATGTGAGGATACCTCCGAATACTACTGTCCATGTAACTCAGACATGAGGATCATTAGGTGACTGTCCATGTAACCCAGACGTGGGGATCCCTCATTAGGTGACTGTCCATGTAACCCAGACGTGGGGATCCCTCATTAGGTGACTGTCCATGTAACCCAGACGTGGGGATCCCTCATTAGGTGACTGTCCATGTAACCCAGATGTGAGGATACCTCCGAATACTACTGTCCATGTAACGCAGACATGAGGATCCCTCATTAGGTGACTGTCCATGTAACCCAGACGTGGGGATCCCTCATTAGGTGACTGTCCATGTAACCCAGACGTGGGGATCCCTCATTAGGTGACTGTCCATGTAACCCAGACGTGGGGATCCCTCATTAGGTGACTGTCCATGTAACTCAGACATGAGGATCCCTCATTAGGCGACTGTCCATGTAACGGAGATGTGAGGATACCTCATTAGGCGACTGTCCATGTAACTCAGGATGTGAGGATACCTCATTAGGTGACTGTCCATGTAACTGAGATGTGAGGATCCCTCATTAGGTGACGGTACATGTAACTCAGGATGTGAGGATACCTCATTAGGAGACGGTCCATGTAACTCAGATGTGATGATCCCTCATTAGGTGACTGTCCATGTAACCGACATGTGAGGATACCTCATTAGGTGACTGTCCATGTAACCCAGATGTGAGGATACCTCCGAATACTACTGTCCATGTAACCCAGACGTGGGGATCCCTCATTAGGTGACTGTCCATGTAACCCAGACGTGGGGATCCCTCATTAGGTGACTGTCCATGTAACCCAGACGTGGGGATCCCTCATTAGGTGACTGTCCATGTAACCCAGACGTGGGGATCCCTCATTAGGTGACTGTCCATGTAACCCAGACGTGGGGATCCCTCATTAGGTGACTGTCCATGTAACTCAGACATGAGGATCCCTCATTAGGTGACTGTCCATGTAACTCAGATGTGAGGATACCTCATTTGGTGACTGTCCATGTAACTCGGATGTGAGGATATCTCATTAGGTGACTGTCCATGTAACTCGGATGTGAAGATACCTCATTAGGTGACTGTCCATGTAACTCGGATGTGAGGATATCTCATTAGGTGACTGTCCATGTAACGCAGATGTGAGGATATCTCATTAGGTGACTGTCCATGTAACGCAGATGTGAGGATACCTCATTAGGTGACGGTCCATGTAACTCGGATGTGAGGATATCTCATTAGGTGACTGTCCATGTAACTCAGATGTGAGGATACCTCATTAGGTGACTGTCCATGTAACTCAGATGTGAGGATACCTCATTAGGTGACTGTCCATGTAACTCGGATGTGAGGATATCTCATTAGGTGACTGTCCATGTAACGCAGATGTGAGGATATCTCATTAGGTGACTGTCCATGTAACGCAGATGTGAGGATACCTCATTAGGTGACGGTCCATGTAACTCGGATGTGAGGATATCTCATTAGGTGACTGTCCATGTAACTCAGATGTGAGGATACCTCATTAGGTGACTGTCCATGTAACTCAGATGTGAGGATACCTCATTAGGTGACTGTCCATGTAACTCAGATGTGAGGATACCTCATTAGGTGACTGTCCATGTAACGGAGATGTGAAGATACCTCATTAGGTGACTGTGTAACTAAGATGTGAGGATACCTCATTAGGTGACTGTCCATGTAACTCAGGATGTGAGGATACCTCATTAGGTGACGGTCCATGTAACTCAGGATGTGAGGATACCTCATTAGGTGACGGTCCATGTAACTCAGATGTGAGGATACCTCATTAGGTGACGGTCCATGTAACTCAGATGTGAGGATACCTCATTAGGTGACGGTCCATGTAACTCAGATGTGAGGATACCTCATTAGGTGACGGTCCATGTAACTCAGATGTGAGGATACCTCATTAGGTGAATGTCCATGTAACTCAGATGTGAGGATACCTCATTAGGTGACTGTCCATGTAACTCAGATGTGAAGATACCTCATTAGGTGACTGTGTAACTAAGATGTGAGGATCCCTCATTAGGCGACTGCCCATGTACCTCAGATGTGAGGATACCTCATTAGGTAACTGTCCATGTAACTCAGGATGTGAGGATACCTCATTAGGTGACTGTGTAACTAAGATGTGAGGATCCCTCATTAGGCGACTGCCCATGTACCTCAGATGTGAGGATACCTCATTAGGTAACTGTCCATGTAACTCAGGATGTGAGGATACCTCATTAGGTGACTGTGTAACTAAGATGTGAGGATCCCTCATTAGGCGACTGTCCATGTAACTCAGATGTGGGGATACCTCATTAGGTAACTGTCCATGTAACTCAGGATGTGAGGATACCTCATTAGGTGACGGTCCATGTAACTCAGATGTGATGATACCTCATTAGGTGACGGTCCATGTAACTGAGATGTGAGGATACCTCATTAGGTGACTGTTCATGTAACTTAGATGTGAGGATACCTCATTAGGTGACTGTCCATGTAACTCAGATGTGAGGATACCTCATTAGGTAACTGTCCATGTAACTCAGGATGTGAGGATACCTCATTAGGTGACGGTCAATGTAACTCAGATGTGAGGATACCTCATTAGGTGACTGTCCATGTAACTCAGATGTGAGGATACCTCATTAGGTGACGGTCCATGTAACTCAGATGTGAGGATACCTCATTAGGTGAATGTCCATGTAACTCAGAATGTGAGGATACCTCATTAGGTGACTGTCCATGTAACTCAGGATGTGAGGATACCTCATTAGGTGACTGTCCATGTAACTCAGATGTGGGGATACCTCATTAGGTAACTGTCCATGTAACTCAGGATGTGAGGATACCTCATTAGGTGACTGTCCATGTTACTCAGATGTGATGATCCCTCATTAGGTGACGGTCCATGTAACTGAGATGTGAGGATACCTCATTAGGTGACGGTCAATGTAACTCAGATGTGAGGATACCTCATTAGGTGACGGTCCATGTAACTGAGATGCGAGGATACCTCATTAGGTGACGGTCAATGTAACTCAGATGTGAGGATACCTCATTAGGTGACGGTCCATGTAACTGAGATGCGAGGATACCTCATTAGGTGACGGTCAATGTAACTCAGATGTGAGGATACCTCATTAGGTGACGGTCAATGTAACTCAGATGTGAGGATACCTCATTAGGTGACTGTCCATGTAACTCAGATATGAGGATATATCAGGAGAGGCAAGCCCGTATAAACCAGAACACAACTGTTCACATATCTCAGAAGATTGAGGATAACTTGGAGGACATCAGTCAGTAAACCTTGGAGAAGATTGTTCATGTCTCCCAGAAGATGTGCATGTAATTCTGCAGTTGATTGTTCAAGTCTCCAGAAGACAAGGAAATAACACAGAAAACTACAAAACGCTAGGGACAATTGACCATGCAACTCCCAGGGCATTTGAGTCATGAAGAACAGAAATCCCACCATAGCTCTTGAGGTGTAATGTTGATGGCGCATAGAAAATATGGATGATCCAACTGATGTAGAAGCTGGTCTCGTCATGAGCGGACAATAAGAGACAGGAAACCTATGTGATATGCATATACTTATCTGCCTTAAGTCCAGGTGACTGAGATACCTTTTCCCGCTATTAGCTCACGGAAGACCTATTGCCGTATTGATATTCATCCGTTTCTTGTTATTGTCTATGACACTTCTTCTGCGCTTGGCGTGGTCACACCCCTCTGTATGACGCCGATTACCAGGTGTACTGTTCTTGCTTGAATAAGAATCCAGAACCGGTCATCTATATACGCTACTTACATACATGCAGGCAAATCAGCAGTAATTACATAGAGAAAAGTCACTGACCAACTACAATAGCGATAAACTGGAAGAAAATACACGGCAACATACAACCAATCTCGTACTAGTTATAGGAAATTATAACCACCAAAGAGATGTTTAGATATGAATTAAGGGGAGATAAGTCCAACAGACTTCAGGCAGGAGTATTAACATACATCGCCACCCCCGCGCAGCGATGGTGAGCGCATATGTATGCGGTGACGGAGGCCCCCCGCGATACCTATGAGGTGGTGTGCAGGGGCACTCCGTCACCTCCCTGAGGTCTCCACCTGCTCACCTGTCGGGAAGCAGGCAGCAGGCTGTCCCAGGCGCCTCCGCCTCCTCCCTGCAGCTGGAAGGACCTTCGGCTGTGTTGCTAGGGGGAGGAAGAGTCTAGCTTCCGGGACCAGGGCTTCCTAGAAGAAGGTATGCCGGGGGAAGAGGGGGGGGGGGGGGGGGGGGGGGAGTCGGCGTCTGCGGCGGACGGCGTTGAGAAGCCCATACCCTCAGGGGCGAAAACGCGGCGAACGGGGGTTAGTACATACGAAAATGTGTTTGTGTTTTCCCCATTGTATTTATATCCATATATATTACACCTGGCATAGACGGGCCCACCCAAGAGATGAGGGGCAGGGACTTACCTCCTGGGAGCACCAGGCGCACTGTGGGTGGATAAGCAGGCAGTCCTGGCATGAGGTTGGAGTGGCAGTGCGGCTGGAGCAGATATTGACACCTGTGGGGGGAAAAGGTAGGACAGGTCAGGAATGGGCAGAGGGCACCATCAAGGGATCTCATTATATACTGCCAGGAGCAGGTAAACCAGCAATAGCAAAGGGAACCGCCAATGTGCACAGGACCTGGGTACAGGGGGGCACTCTGCCAGGGTGACTTGTAACAGGTCCCTCCTATACAATCACTGCCAGGTGGTGTCCTATTTAATAAAAGGCTAAGGCTGCTCCTCACCACTATGAGGGGAATTCAAGTGTTTTGTGCGCGGCAGCCACTAGATAGCACCCAACAGAGCAATTCAAGAGTAGCTGTGTTCGAGCGCACACACCGGCCGTTACTGTTATGTTGTTCCGTCATGTTGGCGTGCTGGTAACTAGTCATTATTATATACGGCATACAATTATCACACCCAGAGGACAGGGGATGTGGTCAGGAGACCGCCGGCCACAACACCTCCCCCTACATCCCGCCACCTGAGAATCGCCGACCAGCAGGGACTATTCTCACTCGTGGGTGTCCACAACACCCATAGAGTGGGAACAGCGGTCGTCACCCGCAGCGTGGTGAGCGTATTAAGCCCGCAAGGGGCCTGTGGCGCTCACCACCCCCCACCCCCACCTGCCGGCATTCCGCTGCTGGGATACCGGCGGAGGTATGGTGACCGGCACGCGTACTTAGCCCGACCAACAGTAGGAATAGGGATTTGCCAATGGGCACAGGTCCCAGGAAACAGGGGGCACCCTGCCAGGCTGACATGTAACAGGTCCCTTCTATATAACCACTGCCAGGGGATATAATTAGATACAGTATATACTTAACATGCCCAGGGGGGGTGACAAGCAGTAGGAATGGGGCACAGGACCCAGGGACAAGGGGCACTCTGCCAGGCTAACATGTAACAGGCCCCTCCTATATAATAACTGCCAGGGGGTATCCTTACATACAGTATATACTGTAGCATGCCCAGGGAAAGTGACGAGCAGTAGGAATGGGGCACTGCCAATGGGCACAGGACCCAGGGACAAGGGGCACTCTGCCAGGCTAACATGTAACAGGTCCCTCCTATATAATCACTGCCAGGGGGTATTCTTACATACAGGATATACTGCAGCATGCCCGGGGGGGTTACAAGCAGTAGGAATGGGGCACTGCCAGTGGGCACAGGATCCATGGGGCACTTTGCCAGGCTGACATGTAGCATGTGTCCCTCCTGTATAATCACTGCCATGCTCTTGTACAATGTACAGTGTGTGGCAGTGATAATACAGGGTCACCAGCTGTTGTACCCAGGCTATAAGCCAGGAGGGGTACCACCCTGCATGTGAAGATACTCTGCACCGACATATAAGTCACCTCAGCAACTAACTCCCAGAGCGAGCCCCAGCACCCCTCCCGCACTGCCCCGGGTTACCCCCTCACCCGCGGGTGTGTGCAGGAAGCAGCAGAGCAGGGTGAGGAGCAGGACGCGGCTCCGGTCCCGGGTGGTGCCCGCTGCCCCGGGGCTCATCGTGTAACTTCCACAGCTCGTCACAGGCGCGCCGCTGCCCTCCTCTCCCGCCGGGGTGACACCGCCATGCTGCACCGGGGACCCGCACTGGCCGCCCCCCGTCACACTCTGCCCGAGTCCGGGGGAAAGAGTCCGGGACACCCGCCTGCCCGCCCCGGTCTCCGCCCTGGTACCCGCCCCGCTCCAAAGCCGGCCCCACAGGATTAACCCCTCCTGCCCCACACTGTTACCCTCCTGCTGCTCCTGCCCCACAGGATTAACCCCTCCTGCTCCACACTGTTACCCTCCTGCCCCACAGCATTAACCCCTCCTGCTCCACACTGTTACCCTCCTGCTGCTCCTGCCCCACAGCATCAACCCCTCCTGCTCCACACTGTTACCCTCCTGCTGCTCCTGCCCCACAGCATTAACCCCTCCTGCTCCACACTGTTACCCTCCTGCTGCTCCTGCCCCACAGCATTAACCCCTCCTGCTCCACACTGTTACCCTCCTGCTGCTCCTGCCCCACAGCATTAACCCCTCCTGCCCCACAGGATTAACCCCTCCTGCTCCACACTGTTACCCTCCTGCCCCACAGCATTAACCCCTCCTGCTCCACACTGTTACCCTGCTGCAGCTCCTGCCCCACAGTATTAACCCCTCCTGCCGCTCCTGCTCCACACTGTTACCCTCCTGCCCCACAGCATTAACCCCTCCTGCTCCACACTGTTACCCTCCTGCTGCTCCAGCCCCACAGCATTAACCCCTCCTGCTCCACACTGTTACCCTCCTGCTGCTCCTGCCTCACATCATTAACCCCTCCTGCTCCACACTGTTACCCTCCTGCTGCTCCTGCCCCACAGCATTAACCCCTCCTGCTCCACACTGTTACCCTGCTGCTGCTCCTGCCCCACAGTATTAACCCCTCCTGCTCCACACTGTTACCCTGCTGCTGCTCCTGCCCCACAGCATTAACCCCTCCTGCTCCACACTGTTACCCTCCTGCTGCTCCAGCCCCACAGCATTAACCCGTCCTGCTCCACACTGTTACCCTCCTGCTGCTCCTGCCCCACATCATTAACCCCTCCTGCTCCACACTGTTACCCTCCTGCTGCTCCTGCCCCACAGCATTAACCCCTCCTGCTCCACACTGTTACCCTGCTGCTGCTCCTGCCCCACAGTATTAACCCATCCTGCTCCACACTGTTACCCTGCTGCTGCTCCTGCCCCACAGCATTAACCCCTCCTGCTCCACACTGTTACCCTCCTGCTGCTCCAGCCCCACAGCATTAACCCCTCCTGCTCCACACTGTTACCCTCCTGCTACTCCTGCCCCACAGGATTAACCCCTCCTGCTCCACACTGTTACTCTCCTGCTGCTCCTGCCCTACAGCATTAACCCCTCCTGCTCCACACTGTTACCCTCCTGCTGCTCCTGCCCCACAGCATTAACCCCTCCTGCTGCTCCTGCCCCACAGGATTAACCCCTCCTGCCCCACACTTACCCTCCTGCCCCACAGCATTAACCCCTCCTGCTCCACACTGTTACCCTGCTGCTGCTCCTGCCCCACAGTATTAACCCCTCCTGCCCCACACTGTTACCCTCCTGCTGCTCCTGCCCCACGGCATTAACCGCTCCTGCTCCACACTGTTACCCTCCTGCTGCTACTGCCCCACAGGATTACCACCACCTGCTCCACACTGTTACCCTCCTGCCGCACATGATTAACCCCTCCTGCTCCACACTGTTACCCTCCTGCGTCTCCTGCCCCACAGGATTAACCCCTCCTGCTCCACACTGTTACCCTCTTTCTGCTCCTGGCCCACAGGATTAACCCCTCCGGCCCCACACTGTTACCATCCTTCTGCTGCTTCTGCCCCACAGGATTAACCCCTCCTGCTCCACACTGTTACCCTCCTCCTGCCCCACAGCATTAACCCCTCATGTTCCACACTGTTACCCTCCTGCTGCTTTTGCCCCACAGCATTAACCCCTCCTGCTCCACACTGTTACCCTCCTGCCCCACACTGTTACCCTCCTGCTCCACATTGTTACCCTCCTGACTGTCCTACCCCACAGGTTCAACTCATCCTGTTCCTGGGCCGCTGTGACTGAATAACCCCCTCCTGCTCCATACTGTTACCCCCTCCTGCTGGTCCTGTCCCACTGGATTAACCCCTCCTGGTCCGGAGTGACTGAATAACCCCTCCTGCCTCTCACTGATACCCTAATGGGCCAAGGCCGGATTAAGCCTTGGGGGGCCTGGGGCACTTAAGACAGGGGGGACATGGTGGAGGGAGAGGGTGTACACTATATTAGATTGTACATACTTCTCAACATGACCCAAAATACTCTCTACCTGGACTTCCCTTTTAATATATGATTGGCATCGCAGATGTTGAACTATTTCATTGATTACAAAAAGTTATTACAACAAAAATTATTACAATCATAAATTAAGAGGGAAGTCCAGGTAGAGAGCATTTTATCCCTCCTGGAATGGGTCATGGTGAGAGGTATAGATTGTGTATATTAAATATAAACCAATGGTGTATATTAGATTTAAACTAATAGTTTAATAAGACCTGGGTACTGTTCATATCTCCACCTAATCGAGAGACAACTATTTTGTAATGTTTTCCTGTAATGGAACATAGACAAATTAAACAACCTTAAAATACACATAGAAAAGTAAAATCTATAATTTATCTTGTAAAAATGCAATAGCAGCAGCATCTGTACTACTAACACACTGGGACAGGACTCAGGAGGATCCTCTGTGTATCTCTCTAGTCGTGAACGCTCTCATTAGATAACATGTTACACAGAACCAGGGACGTGCAGTCAGGGGAGGCAGTGCCTCCCCTGTGAGTAATTATTAAAATAACACAAAGAAGATACTTATGACACATGTTCTGTGCCATAAGTATGTTCTTTATTTTATTCTAATAATTTTAGGGCTTTAAATAGGTTTGTGAGGCACTGATAGCAGTGCCTCCCGTAGATAATGGAAACGGGGATCGAGCGGGGGGCAGGGCCAAGAACTGGGCTGTAAAAGCCCATTGAAAAAGATTGGGAAAGCGGCACCTACAGAAGTGCCTCGCTGACAGGGATGGGCTTTCAGCCCACATCACTGTCAGCAAGGCAGAAATGATTGGACAGCGGATCCAGCGCTGGATACGCTGGTCCAATCATCCATACGAGGCGGCGGGACAGTAAGCTGCTCCCCTCCCTTCATTCCCCCCCTTACTCCGTCACCTGCTGCTGGCGCCCGGCCATTGATCATCCCTGGGACCCTGTGTATGAGACAAGTGCAGCGGCGGCAGCGGGCCTGGAGCCGGCGTCTGGAAGCCAAGTGCTGAAAGTGAAGCAGCGGCAGCCGGCGCTCTCCTCCTCCAACCTCCCAGCAAACTTCAGCCTCCTCCAGCCTCAGCACCGGGTGTCTGTCTGCTGCGGAGCCGCGTCTGGAGGCCTCTGTCAAGTGCAGGGACAGCCTGAGGCGCCTGTGGTGAGTACAGCACTCCTGTTCCTTTTTCTCTTTCTCTCTCTCTCTCTTCTCTCTCTCTCTGTCTCTCTCTCCTTTCCCCCCTCCTGTGGATTGAAGTATGTAAGTATAATTTTGATTTTTACAGGTACCCCTAATGGATTCTACTGGACAAGTGGACGTGATCGGCGTGGGATGAAGGTAAGTATGTGTGAGTGTGTAAGTGTGTTTTTAATAAACTTTTACTTTCACGGTGTGTGTGTGTGGTGTTTTTATTTGGGTATATTATTTGTTGTAGAACTACAGGTATCAGCGGGCCCGTTATTTCCCCGCATGCTGGTACTTGAGGTTCTCCAAGTACCAGCAAGCGGGAGAGGCTTGCTGGGCCTTGCAGTTCCACAACAAAAAACAATATATTTTTTTACACATTTATGGCTATCAGCCCGGCACCCACCGCCCAGGGGTGCTGGGGACAGCCTCGGGCTTCACCCCTGGCCCTTGGGTGCCTGGAGGGGGGGAATCCTTGATTTAAGGGGTCCCCACTCCTCCAGGGAACCCCGGCTAGTGGTGACTAGTTGGGGGGTAATGCCACGGCCGCAGGAACCTACATAAATGTGTCCCCTGGCTGTGGCATTATGTCCCTGGCTAGTGGAGCCCGGTGCTGGTTTTAAAAATACGGGGGACCCCTACATCTTTTGTCCCCCATATTTTTGGAACCATGACCGGACTAAGAGCCCGGTGCTGGTTGTCTAAATACGGGGAACCCCTGTCCAATTTTTCCCCCAGTATTTAAACAGCCAGGACCGGCTCAAAAAGCCCGAGGCTGGTTATACTAAGGAGGGGGGACCTCACGCATTTTTTTTTTTTAACCCATTCAGACCCTTCTCCATTAAGTTAATGGAAACCCTGGACAACAAAATTGCATTCATGTCCTCCTCCCACTCCCTTCCCAGTCCCAAGCACTCATTTATTTTTCTATAAAAATGTACAATATACAACAAGTATGATGAGCATGCAGGCAGCGGGCATTGGTGGCATCGGACTGAGATGCAAATTAGTGGCGGAGGGCTGGGTCAGTTGATGGTGGGTGAGTTTGTAAGCCATTGGCGGTGGCAGCAGGCAGCTGCTCAGGGGCGGGCGGCATTGGCTTTGCGGCGGTAGGGCCATCGGCAGGATTCGGCGGACTTTATGGCTGTAGTGCCTCACCAGCCACTGACCTCACCGCACGCCACTGCACAGAACCCTGACACCCAGGCAGGAGGAGGAGAAGCTGGGATCCCTGGGTCACTTACAGCTCTCTATCTCTCCTCTGGTCAGGAAGCTCCGTTGATATCTCATGAAACCTGATACTCCTGTGTCTATGCCTGCAATGTATACGGTCCTGCTCACATTCTGGCAGCCTGGTTCTGCTGCTGCACAAGAGGGAGAGCTAGTAATGTCAATGTGCTCTGGCTGGGGGCCCCCTTGACAGAGGGGGGCCCGGGGTACAGTATGCCCTGCACCCCCCCCCCCTTAATCTGGCTATGTAATGGGCCAGTTACTAATATCTTCTGCCACATAGTTAACCCATAATGAGTAACATATTACAGCCCAGTGTGGATTAAAAGATTGACAGTGTCAAGATAGATAGTCAATAAATTGACACCAGGGTGTCAACAGGGTCAAAAGGTCGACATGCAACTGGTCGACCCCAAAAAAAGGTCTTACTAACCTACCCACACTGGGCCAGTATTACCCCCTCCTGCCCCACAGTATTAACACAATGTTGTTTGCCTATTCTGTGCCTTGTTGGTAACCCCTCCTGGGCCATAGTGTTAATGTCACCATCTCCTGGTAGGGTTAATCTGCAGAGGGACAGGCTAGGAATGTTACCACTGTGGGGTAGGAGCAAATTGTTTTATGTAGCCATGGCGGGCAGAGATGGGTGACACAAGTCATGTGATCATATATCAGGGAGATTGTCAGACTCAGGCATCCAGAAGATCGCCCCACTATCTTAGCCATGGCCTTAGGGGAGTCAATCACAGGTGATTGACAGCGGCGACAGTCGTGGGGTCCGCGCCGTGGCGTTTCGCAAGCGCGGTCCAGGCAACGCAGGCGTGTACAGACCGTTTTTGGGGTGGCTACGTGCCTGCCATTACACGCAGCTGCTCGAGGAAAAAAATGGCGCCGGACCGCCTGCCAGGGCAGCCAGGCTACACAGCCAGGGGTTGACCTCAAATCAATTGCGTATGTAACGCGGGCCGTCACACACAGGCATTTGGAATGCCTATGGGCACAAGCTGATTCTGCTGATTAAAATGATATGCGGCATGCCTATGTTCTGTGTGTGGCTGCGGCTGAATCTGCATATGACATGCTAGGTAACAGTGTATTCCTGGAAATCGCTGTAACGTAGCATTTCGTATGCAGATACAGCCACAGTCACACACAGAATATAGGCATGCCACATATCATGTTAATCAGCAGAAGCTGCTTGTGCATCCTAGTCACATAGCTATGCAAATAAGACGCATTTTCTGCAAAAAAAGGCGCCCAACGTTGGCAGAGCTGGCCGGGAGCTGCATGGCATATTGAGGCAAGATGTATGAGGACACATCTGTATCCAAGCAGAGGCAGAGGTCACAGTGTTAGCGGCCGTGTGAGTGCTGTGTGTGGGTAGATTTGTTGTGCAATAGTGTGCGGCATATGTGTAAGGGACATTATGTGTATAAGGGCATTAATTAAGATTGGCATAATGTGTAAATCGCAGAGGTGGAACTAGCAGCGCGGTGCTAGGGGGCACCAGACATTATCTTGCCTAGGGCATCATATTGATTAGGGTCGGCTCTGGCTAAGCCCCCTCCCTGTCACCGCCCAGGCACTGCATTATTACTGCACTTCTCCCTGCATGCGTCTGAAATCGCAACTGTGACTCTCTATGGACACAATATCTGCAGATATTACACACATGCGCAGTAACAACACATCGCTGCGCTACGCCCGACATCAGCAGTGCCTGCCACTCAGAATCAGGCCCGGTATGTGGTGTTAGTGGTGTGCGCCTACATCTGTGCGCGGTACTCTCAGCCACAGCAGTTTAGCACCTTGTTGTGTATTTGGAAATCAGGGAAATTAGGGTGTGTAGAACCAACTCCTCCTGCTACCGGAATCCGGAAACTTATGAAGAGAATGTTTATGTGCGGCAGTATAAGCTCGGACTGGGCCTCCTTTTCCGTACATGCGCCAGGACCGCTCCGGATATTTGGGACCTGATTCTGGGACGTATGTGGATGGATCTCCCAAAAAATCTGCAAACTGCGCATGCGGCACAGAATGCAGTCGGGCGCACTGAGAGTGCAGGCGGAGTCGTCCATTCCTTGATGTATCCTTCTGTGCGTGAAATGTGCAGCAACATGGCGGTTACTGTGCGTACGTCAGAATACATGTCTCGCGGGCTCGCTTGGCGCGTGCATACGGAGATGGGGCTCCAGTTCCTGACTGATCTTATGTGCCCAGCATGGACTGGGTGTAAGTCCCATACTAAGGATGGGCCAGCCTGCATGAAGACGGATGGATAGTCTTAAACCTCTAAAGATTGTAATATCTTTGATATTGGGTCTGATTCAGAGCTGTACGCTAATGCAGTCGCAGCTGTGAGTGTGTGCGCAGCAGCTGTGCAAAAATATGCAAATGACGCTGAAGCGTGGACAGGGCTGTCTTAACAGCAGTGTAGGCCCCTTTGCACAGCAATGCACTGGGCCCCCTACCTATCCTCCAGCGGTAGGGGTGGGGGGTGCTATCAGCGGCAGCTTTGATGTCCCGCAGGCAGTAGGGGGTGTTCTATCTTCCGCTCAGCATGTAGGACCTGGAGCAGTAATTTCTGCTAATTACTCCTTTACTGCACAGATGGGGCTAAACTGTAGAAGGGGCATTGGGCTGAATGAAGGGGCCCCAGTACATGACTTCCAGGGTGGTAGGGGGTGTTTAATACGTAGGGGAGGGGTGGATAGTGAAGTGGGCTTAATCTTTTATCATTTTCCGGTGGGAGGGCAGCTTGCTTGACTGCAGATATCTCAAGCTCCTGAAAATATATTTCTGAATGGGATAAAAAACTAGAGGGTCCCACCATTCAGGAGGTACTGGGGACACCTTTCAGGAGGTACTGGAGACTTGGGGATCAGAGTTCAGGAGTCAGAGCAATCCACCAATGAACATATAAAACTGCATACTAGGCGTGTGGAGCTGGAGCAGGGACCGGCTGTTGGACGGCTGATCTCTCTGGTTCTGGGCATAGTAGAGACAAGCTGCCAGTGTCCACTGAAAGGGGAGAGTCCCAGCTTTTGGAGTATGGACAGAACCCGAGATATCTGGCTGGTAAGAGCAATTAACAGGCATGGATGGGGACCACTGCTTTCAAGTCGGATATCTCCAGTTCCCCAGGGCCGATTTTCAAAAATCTGGTACCCCTGGAAAGAGCCATCAGCCTAGGGCCCTTATACTCCTGGGGCCCTTGGGCAAGATCCCATTGAGTCCATACGAAAAGATGGCCCTGAGCCTGGATATGTATTGAGAGACGCCCACTTTCCAAATCCCAGCAGGCTGTGTACAAAGATGCAGCACCCGCCGCAGATCAGTCAATTACCGAAGGTCTGATTAGCCCTATGGTCGCTTAGCATGGGCACAGGAAGGGAGGCTCTGGAGACACTGGGGTCGATTCAATTCACCGACAGTTGAATAGCGCCGGGAATTAGCTCCCGGCGCAATTCAATTCAGCTCAAGTTAAGTCGGCGAATGCCCGTTCTCCCGGACTTAACAGGTTGTTTTGTCGGGAGAACGGGCATTCTCAGACTTAACTCCCCGCCGCGATGCTGATTCCCGACAGAATCAGCCTTGCGCCGGCCGCGAGTCAGCACTTTTGGCAGAGTTCCTCTCTCATCCCCCGGGGGTGTGAGAAGATTTCCTGACAATTAGTGTCACTTGGCGCTGTATTGAATAGCACTGGGAGCTAAGTCCCGGCGCTATTCAACTGTCGGTGAATTGAATCGACCCCACTGTAACTACGTATGAAGTCGCTATCGCAAGCAATAAAATTACCCAAAACCTTTGCACCAAACCTGCGTTTTTGCCTCTCCTCCATTACCCCCCCCCCCCCCTCAAACGGTCCCTGACTGCCAATCACTTTGCTAATAAATCGTCTATCGTGGCTCACGTGCAGTGCGACTTACACACCTGCGCAGACAGATGATATTTGCTCAACACTAAAAAATCGGGCTTATGTACATTTCTGAATCAGACCCACAACTGTTTATATAACAGGTGTATGCAGACGCATAATTCCAAATATCAGGGTCGGACTGGCCCACAGGGGTACCAGGGAAACCACCGCTGGGCCCCACTGCCTGAGGGCCCACTCTTTCCTCTAGGGATCAGGTTCCAGACTGTGCACTTGTATTATACATGGTAGATATGTTGCATTACACTGCACAAGTCTATTGTGTATTTCAAGACTCTGTGGAGGCTGGCCACACCCCTAAGTATGGTCCCCTATCACTGCATTCCCCCGGTGTGCCCTTCATGCCCCAGTCCGACACTAATTCCAATGTAACGTCAGATAACACAGTTTACAAGCAATTCATGTGAAACTCATCAGGTCATTAAATTGCAGATTAAGTTCACTGTAACGCTGATTTTATACTAATGGGGGTAATTCTGAGTTGATCACGGCACTAAGTTTGGGCAAAACCATGTGCACTGCAGGGGGGGGGGCAGATGTAACATGTGCAGAGAGAGTTAGATTTGGGTGGGTTATTTTGTTTCTGTGCAGGGTAAATACTGGCTGCTTTATTTTTACACTGCAATTTATATTTTAGTTTGAACACACCCCACCCAAATCTAACTCTCTCTGCACGTTACATCTGCCCCCCTGCACATGGTTTTGCCCAACTGCTAACAAAATTGCTGCTGCGATCAACTCAGAATTAGGCCCACTGTCCGTGGAAGTGTCACATTTGAAACCTTGTCCTATGCTTTCTATGGAGACCTTTATATAAGAACGTCCACTTTACATAAATCAGGGCCGTAACTAGGGGGGGGCTAAGGGGGAATGCGCCCCGGGTGCAGGATTTGAGGGGGCGCTAAGGAGTTACAGAGGAGCAGGGGTTTTTTTTGTTTTTTTTGGGGGGGGGGGGGGGGTTTACCGGCAGTGCTGTGCTGCTCCAGTGAGACAGCAGACAGCTCCCAGGGCAGTGTATCTGACCCACCTGTCTGCCCGGCTCCAGCGCTGTGTGGGTGAGCTCCAGTACCTGGGATCTCTCCCATGTTGGCTACTGTCTTAAACTCTCTTCTTTGCCATGCAGTGCTGCGACTAGCGTGCAGTGTACCGTACAAGCTATAGAAGCGCACTGTGCTCCCAGTTAGCAGAATCAACCTCCGCTTTGCCTCCCAGGTGAGGGGATTTGGTGTAGCTCATAGGGTGGTGTAGTGCAGTGATGTAGTGTACCATATAGGGTATGTAGTGTAGTAATGTATTGCAGTATATAGGGGCATGTAGTGCACTGATGTGGTGTAGCATATAAGGGGATGTAGTGTAGTGATGTAGTGTAGCATATAGGGTACTATGTAGTGCAGTGCATAGGGGCATGTAGTGCAGTGATGTAGTGCAGTGGATAGGGGAATTTAGTGCAGTGATGAAGTGTTACAATATAGTGCAATGTATGGGGACACACAGAGGAGCATGTAGTTGAACACGCTGGCGGGGCATGTGACGCATAGGGCATTTGAGGCACATAGGGGAATATTGTCCAGTAGTGTCCCCTTTTTCAAAACTTTTGACAATCTGATTGTTTTAGTCTGATAGTTTTTTTTGTTTTTTTTTTGGGGGGGGGGGGGGGGGAAGAATTACTGCCTTGCCCCGGGTGACGAAAATCCTAGTTTCGGCCCTGCATAAATTACTCAAGCTATAAGAAGCTGCTAGGTAATTAACTCTTTCCCCTGGTTTGTTTAACCAGACTGTTACTATTGAATGATCGTCCTGCAGATTTTCCACATTGTCATGTGACTACCATGGCAACCACAGTCACATATGAAGCTAACATCCATTGTTGCTTGTTAATGTGTGACATTCTACTAAACATGATATATTATATATGTGTGTGTGTGTGTGTGTGTGTGTGTGTGTGTGTGTGTGTGTGTAAACATAAATCAGCGTACGCTCGCCTCTGAGTTGACTGTAATTGCACTTCTAGGGGGTAATTTCCCTCTTGTCCCCTCTTGCAGGTACCCTGGGGCAGTTATTTGCTGGGATCAGTAGGTACTCATGTGACACAACTAGGGGGTAATTTCCCTCCTGTCCCCTCTTGCAGGTACCCTGGGACAGTTAGATGCTGGGATCAGTAGGTACTCATGTGACACAACTAGGGGTAATTTCTCTCCTGCCCCCTCTTGCAGGTACCCTGGGGCAGCTATATTCAGGTATCAGTAGGCACTCATGTGACACCACTAGGGGGTAATTTCCCTCCTGTCCCCTCTTGCAGGTACCCTGGGGCAGTTATACACTGGAATCAGTAAGCACTCGTGTGACACCACTAGGGGGAAATTTCCCTCCTGCCCCCTCTTGCAGGTACCCTGGGGCAGTTATACGCTAGGGTCAGTAGGTACTCATGTGACACCACTTGGGGGTAATTTCCCTCCTGCCCCCTCTTGCAGGTACCCTGGGGCAGTTATACGCTGGGAGCAGTTTTGCTACCTTTCACCAGGGCCCTTAACTTCTTGTACAATGGTGAAACGTCACTTGCACGGACTAATCACATATACCAGTCCATCACATGAAATAATCTGCCTGACAGCGCTCTGTAACATACAAGCTTCAGCTGCAATCATTTAATGTAGGAAAAATAAAAGCTGACAAAGAACTGAACAGCTCAGCGAGCTTGCAGTCTGCACGCCCTCAGCACGCAGAGACATTCATTGCGCAACTGAAGATGGGTCAATGAATGGTTGCAATGAGATTAACATTCAGTAAATGTGTTGGGTTCTATCACTTTACTAATAATATCTGACATGAGCACAGCTCCGGCAGAGTCTGCAAAACGGATGGAGGCTCATTGTTTATACACTTTCAACAGCTATTGTCTTCTGTTATCAGCCACTTGTGGGACAGAGGCGGAGAGGCTGCCCGCTGTGCCCGTTTTCCAGGCAGGGAATGAAGTGTGCATGGACTCAAAGGCAGAGACTAATCTGATCCAGAAACAGAAGTGAGCGACTGGCATTGGACAGAGCAGCGAATGTTTATAAAGTGCAAAGTGAGGACCAGATATTATAAAATACAATGTACGGTTGTCACGCCCTGTAATTCCTGCCAGCTCCACGTAATTCACAGCTCGTCACAGACTTAAATTACTTTATTAAGATTAAAAAGTTTAAAATAAATTACAGGGTAAAGCAGGTTCTGTACATCAAGTGCAATGTGGTCTCCATGCGGCGGCAGATCTTCAGTGCTGGCCTATGAAGCCGGAGACGCCATCTGTGGGATCTGAGACTCCGTAAGTGCCTGACACTGCTCACACCCCTCCTCTCATTCTCTAAAAGGGACTTATTGTACCTGCCAATAAGTTCAGTGGATATAAAAAAATAAACAGTACAATCTTAATATATAGCATTAAAAAAAAACGCAAAAACTTATAAAGCATCAAAGCTGTTATGAGGTTCTTGCGCCCAGAGTTGTTTTACCAAGGGGTAAAAAAACTAAACAATTGCCCCAAGTCCATTAGAGCGGGAGACGACCTTTCACTCACCCCCTCCGGTGGGCCAGGTAGATAAGAGACTCTCGAGTTAAATATAGTTTAAAAAAAACATTAAAAAAAAAAAAAGACAATAAACAAAATAGTAGAAATATATCCTTAATTGTATCATCTAAATAACAGCTCCGCGTCCTAGATCTGAATTTATATCAAATTTTAGAGGCCTACTTTTCATTGGGCTCCTGGCCGCTACGGCAATGGAGACGGAACTATTGCGCAATAAAAAAAATACAAAAAAATGGTAAAAGTATAAACCATTCTTTGCAATGGTGCGTGGGCCGAATCACCCGCTCACAGAAGAAAGAACAGATTAGGGTTTAAATGATATTAATAATAAAAAAAAACTTTAAATGAAATAAAACACCCGTATTTCCCAGCTACAGAGCTCTTCGCCCTAAAATAAATAGGCCCCATAATTCTATATCCACAGATCTAGCCAGCGGCCTAATCCAGGCCTGACCCCTAATCCCAGCAATCCAGGATTGAAGCGATCTGATATTCTTCCTCACATCCCTGAGCTGCAATAATCCCGCAGAGTCATCTGTCCCAATTGAAAGTTTGGATTTTTTTTGGTCTCTTGAGAAAACTTGATACGTTGCACTTCTGAGGTAAAAGTCCCCCCTCAGGTGGTTATTGGGGTCCATTACTGTCCTAAATCCTCCCCTGGGTTTCCTAGTACTGTCTATCCTTCCGTGACATTTCATACCATGGATTCTGTAATGGGATGAGAGAGAAGAACAACATGAATGCAATGCCATGGAAACGGGTGTAGATCATCAAATCGACAGTGTCTAGATCGACCACTATAGGTCGACAGTCACTAGGTCGACATGTGCTAGGTCGACAGGTCAAAAGGTCGACATTAGTTTTTCATGTTTTTTTGGTGTAGTTTTCTCCGTACAGTGACCGGGAACCCCAATTAGTGCACCGTGTCCCCTCGCATGGCTCGCTTACCTCGCCATGCTATGGGCAAGGAGACTCGCTCCGCTGCCGCTTCGCTCGGCACAGATTACCGTTCCAATCGTACTCCACGTGGATCGTTAAGTATGAAAAAGGTAAAAAAAAAAGAATTTTTTTTTTGAAAAACTCATGTCGACCTTTTGACTTGTCGACCTAGCACATGTCGACCTAGAAACCCTGTAGACCTTCCAACCCTGTCGACCTAGTGACTGTCGACCTATAGCGGTCGACCTAAACATTGTCGACCTAGACAGTGTCGATCTTCAGACCGGATCCCCATGGAAACAGCTACCTGGGAAACACCATGCGGTGACCACGCACCAGTGCAGCAGCGACTGTCCAGCTATACCAGGAAGGGGGTGGCTGGTAAAGCAGGTTACAGCTAGTGCAGGGACTTTGCCCATTTATCAATATCACATTTGCAGTGTGATCTGCAGAGAGCGATAGCAACTCCCAGATTTATCAAAGTGCACACGCAGGGAACAGGGCCTCCGAACGGAGTCTATTTCTGCGATGTGTTTGGCGTAAAGTGACAATGGGGGTCATTCCGAGTTGTTCGCTCACTAGCAGGTTTTAGCAGCCGTGCAGACGCTATGTCGCCGCCCACTGGGAGTGTATTTTAGCTTAGCAGAAGAGCGAACGGTTTGTATCGCAGAGCGGCTACAAAATATTTTTGTGCAGTTTCAGAGTAGCTCCAGACCTACTCAGCGCTTGCGATCACTTCAGACCATTCAGTTCCTGTTTTGACGTCACAAACACGCCCTGCGTTCACCCAGCCACGCCTGCGTTCACCCAGCCACGCCTGCGTTTTTTCAAACACTCCCTGAAAACTGTCAGTTGACACCCAGAAACGCCCACTTCATGTCAATCACTCTGCGGCCAGCAGTGCGACTGAAAAGCTTCGCTAGACCTTGTGTGAAACTACATCGTTTGTTGCAATTGTACGACGCGGGTGCGCATTGCGCTGCATACGCATGCGCAGAAGTGCCGAGTTTTTGCCTGATCCCTGCGCAGCGAATTAATGCAGCTTGCGAACAACTCGGAATGTCCACCCATATCAGCGGTCTCTGCGCTACTCTATTCTCATTTGGGAGCAAATCAAAAGCATCTGGAACAAAACATGTTGCACTGCAAAGGGGGCAAATACATTATTTTTGTATGAAAGTAGATGCGTATTTATAATTGGTGCAGGATGAGCGGTGCACCTTGGTCCCCGGGTTCAGAGGGGCCCCACACCGCACACACTGCACCAAGCGTTTACTTACCTTGCACCAGCAAGCGAATCCCTTCTCTTCTGTGGCGCCATCTTCTGGAGGAGGAGGGCCCTGCTTGCTGGCACAAGGTAAGATTCAGTGCTTGGGAAGAGATGCCCAGAGGAGAAACTCGCTGGACACAGGTCCCCTCGGGCTTTACGTAATACTCCCCTGCATGCAGGGTAAATACTGGCTGCTTTTGCATGTAGCCCACAAATGCCGGACAGCTTTATTTTTCCACTGCAATTTAGATTTGTGTTAGCCTAGGACACACCCCACCTTTCTGATCTCTCTGCACATGTACATCTGCCCCACCTGCAGTGCAGCATGGTGTTACCCAGGTGCAAAGTTACTGGCTCTAGTTTGCTTTACTGCCAACTTATAATTAGGTCCTAGGGCCGCTACAGCCTAAGACGCACTTACTGCCGCCTAATAGACTGTAACACGCTAATACGCACCTCATCGTAATCCCGTTGCGGAATGGAGAGGCTCGGCGCATCATTTTCTTCATAGACATTGACCGCAGTGTTCACATGACCCATATTAGGCTTTGCTCGCACTTTGGGGAACAGGCTCTGAGGCACCGGACTTGCTTCTACTGACACCTCGTCAGCCTTATTAATTAACTTTGTGTGCTCAGTGTTCTTCTTTTCTTTCTTGCACCTGTAGTGTTTAGGAGAAGGATCATGGTAAAGCATTCAGGTCACACTATAACTCAGGAGTATTCAACATATGGTCCTCTAGCTGCTGTGGAACTACACAACCCAGCATGCCATGCCACAATTTTCTATTAAGGCCTGTTATACCAATGGCGGAGAATGCAGGGATGTGTAGTTGCACAATAAATGGATGGCTGCTACGCCATATGTTGAATACCCCTGTGTGTCAGCGCCATCTTGTGGCAGATTGTCATATTACTAAAGAGGGATCTGCGATAATGATTCCAGCATGCAGATTTCTGACCCCCCCATCACTATACAGGCAGCGGCAACCATGACAGCCCCTGGAGACGCATGCTTGGGGCGGCACATTACCAGGGGCAAGGGACAGGGGTCTCAGAGGGTATATTTGCCAGTCAAGCCGACTACTGTTCAAGTCTCATGAGTGCCTCACCTGGTGGAAACGCCAATAACTGCGCCAAGTAAAGCGACAACAGCAGCGCCGAGCACTGCTCCAACTATGACCAGGATAAGAAGGAAATCTGGGGAGAAGAACATAAGAAGACATTAGGCCCGTTTACCTAGCCTTAGAGAATATTTATTATTATTGTTTGTGTCTATCTATCTATCTATCTATCTATCTATCTATCTATCGCAGCCTATCAATCTAGAAGTGCTCACTGCTGATGCAGTGCAGAATAATATCTGCAGGTAGATATACAGTACCACTATCCTACGCATTTCACCTCCGCCTCGGGTAAACCACACTTGCTTACTTCTTGGACCTCCCCTCCTGGGAGAGTAGTCCCCAATCCCAGATCCCATTCCCTCACTTTTACATGAGATTCATAGGCCCGGCCTCCCGCTGCGCAGTAGTGTAACTCATCATGCAGTGTGAGGCGGGCCCTTGATGACAATTCGCTGCGAAACGCGTAAAAAATATAAAAGGGATCCGGAATACTCCATGAAGTTTGTGAGTCTGTCAGAGTAAGAATGAGTGACGCTTACATCAGTCCACCTTTAAATTTGTTGAAGAAGGAAAAGAAATTTGCCGTAATGGAAAATGCCGCAACCTCGAAGGGTAGTCCAAACTGGTTAATATATCTCAGTCGGGTCCACCAGTTCAGTGTGTAACCAGATTGGGCTATTCTGGAGAATTGGTACATTAGGGATTAGCCAGAGAATGATTCCATTCTGTCTGTTTGATCTTTACATTTGTTACCCCTCCTTCAAGTCTTCTATAAGGTCTGACGTAAAGTAATAATATAATTGGTGGTATAGTAAGATGCTTCACGGAACTATTTATTAATATTTGATCACAGTGATAAACCTGATATTTCAAATAATTGTGTTTTCCTCGCCAAATAACCTAGGCTATACACGATACAAATGTGTGTTCAGATAATAGATAACTTTGATGTTTGATGCAAGTGCTGTCAGGATACTGAAATTGTTAAATGGGCTTCCCCAAATTTCACCCCCCTAGAGGATTATTGCTGGAAATAGCAGTGTAACCCTGATACATTGGCTCCCTAGTTACTTTGTAATTTATTACTTTGGGTCTTGCTGCTGTAACCCGTAGCAACAACGCCGGTATTAACCTTAATTCTTCTGACTGGCTGCAGCAGATCCTAAATGCTGATATAAGACGGTTACATATGTGATATAGGATATATTTCTGTTATAAAACTGATATAAATGACATGTGTCAGATCAGATTATCTGTGAGACCGACTAGTCTAGAACACTGTGGCCCCAAGGACTGCCAGGGTCGAGTTCGCGCGTAAGAGGCGGGCGCGGGTCTATGTGTCAGTACTAGAAACTTACTGTCTTTACAATTCTCTCCCGAGTAACCGAAGTCACATCTGCAAGAAAACCAGGTGAGGGATCGTCAGTGGTGGCAATCATTAAAACAAATGTCAAAAATGCATTCATTTTTTAATAATCAGAAACAAAATTTGTAATATGGTTTGTGCCCCCACTGGTATTTGTGACACCACTGCTCGCCCACTTTTCGGTATCTTCATTACCTTAAACTTCGCCTTTTACTTCTAAACTGCTCATTTCATTTATGTCTGACATTAATCATGAGAGCGAGGGGTCACAGGATCCTTTTATGCGTTCAGTGATTTTATTACATTGCCCATAGGGCGTGATTCCGAGTTGTTCGCTCGTTAGTTTTTTTCGCTACGGAGCGATTAGTCGCAAACTGCGCATGCGCAATGTTCGCAGTGCGCCAAGTAAATTAGCACAAAAGTTTGGTATTTTACTCACGGCGTAACGAAGATTTTTCATCGTTCTGGTGATCGGAGTGTGATTGACAGGAAGTGGGTGTTTCTGGGCGGAAACTGGCCGTTTTATGGGTGTGTGCGGAAAAACGCGGGAGTGTCTGAAGAAACGGGGGAGTGTCTGAAGAAACGGGGGAGTATCTGGGCGAACGCTGGGTGTGTTTGTGACGTCAAACTAGGAACGAAACTGACTGAACTGATCGCAGTGTAGGAGTAAGTCTCGAGCTACTCAGAAACTGCTAAGAAATTTCTATTCGCAATTCTGCTAATCTTTCGTTCGCAATTCTGCTAAGCTAAGATACACTCCCAGAGGGCGGCGGCTTAGCGTGTGCAATGCTGCTAAAAGCAGCTAGTGAGTGAACAACTCGGAATGAGGGCCATAGTGAGCCTAGAAACGCGCCTTTCCGCAAACATGAAGCAGGAAAGTGCAAAACGCGTCATACAATGGGGATCAAATAGGGTTGGTTACCTAAAGGAGAAACAAAAGGGCAGACTAGATGGGCCAAGTGGTCTTATATGTCGTCACATTCTATGTTTCTATGGTTAGGAACAAGGTTGGATTTCTGGCCCCTCCGACCATCCAGGGATACAAGTTCTATGTGTAAGGGAAAGCTTGTGTGTCCCCCATAGAAAGAGGGAATTCCTTTCTCATTATTGTCTCCCTCTAGTGGTGAATTCATGAAACAGGTTCCTTGATGGATTAACCAGATCTATCAGTAATGAAAGATGCTCAAACGTCTTCCACGGTGGCTTCTGAGCTCTTCTATCGGATCGCCTTTAGTGGCCCATTTATCAATAATCATATTTGAGGGCCGCTGTCGGAAATGGAGGACGGTCTCTCCTTCCTACTGTACATGGTGGGGGTGATACGAAATATTTGTAGGTATCCCCCGTAAGCGCCTGTTTTCGGAGAATATGCCGCAAATATTTAATGATAAATGGGCCCCTTAGTGTACAAAAATGTGTGATACATCCGTTAAATGTAGGTAAACAAAAAATATTCTAGATACCAGCCGGGTGTACCAGTCCCTACGTGGAAATAGCTTCATTGTATAATGTTTTACATGTGAATATAATACTGCCATGTTCGCTGTTCGAATTAGAACATTAAAATATTATTAGATGTTGCTCAGACAGGCAGCATTCTATATGACTTACAGTGTACTGTACAGCGCTACAGTGTATGACGGCGCTATACATAAATGTCAATAATAATCTTAGTAATGTGAGCTGGGGACTTGAACTTGGAACATCAAACAGAGATTTTGACTGCATGAGTCGACCTTTGATGTGTCGACTATTTTCATGTGTCGACCAGTTGTCCATGTCAGTGTCGACCAACAGTGGTCGACCTAATGACTGTCGACCTTAACATTGTCGACCATTCATACCGGAACCGCGTTGTATCACTGTGTGTGTTAGATGTGCGCGGTAGCGTAGTATCAGTATTGTCTTACTTTGTGCATTTCTCCCCTTGGGTTTTATAACCAGCTGTGCAGGCACACGTGGGGATGTCGCTGGGGGAATTTTGCATGCAGTATTGCCCCTCAGTACTGCCACACGTGGGGTTACACTCTGCAACACACAAAACAACAAAACAGTTAATTTTGTTATATACTAATCAGATTATTACACGGGATCAGTAACACTGTCGGGTTAGTACACGGGATCAATAACACTGCCGGATTATTATTACATGGGATCAGTAACACTGTCGGGTTAGTACACGGGATCAGTAACACTGTCGGGTTATTATTACATGGGATCAGTAACACTGTCGGGTTAGTACACGGGATCAATAACACTGCCGGATTATTATTACATGGGATCAGTAACACTGTCGGGTTAGTACACGGGATCAGTAACACTGTCGGGTTATTATTACATGGGATCAGTAACACTGTCGGGTTAGTACACGGGATCAATAACACTGCCGGATTATTATTACATGGGATCAGTAACACTGTCGGGTTAGTACACGGGATCAGTAACACTGCCGGATTATTATTACATGGGATCAGTAACACTGTCGGATTAGTACACGGGATAGTAACAATGCCGGGTTATTATTACACGGGATCAGTAACACTGTCGGGTTATTACATGGGATCAGTAACACTGTCGGGTTATTACATGGGATCAGTAACACTGACGGGATAGTACACGGGATCACTAACACTGACGGGATAGTACACGGGATCAGTAACACTGTCTGGTTAGTACACGGGATCAGTAACACTTCCGGGTTATTACACGGGTTCACTAACACTGTCGGGTTATTACATGGGATCAGTAACACTGTCGGGTTATTACATGGGATCAGTAACACTGACGGGATAGTACACGGGATCAGTAACACTGTCTGGTTAGTACACGGGATCAGTAACACTTCCGGGTTATTACACGGGTTCACTAACACTCTCGGGTTATTACACGGGTTCACTAACACTCTCGGGTTATTACACGGGATCAGTAACACTGTCGGGTTGGTACACGGGATCAGTAACACTGTCGGGTTGGTACACGGGATCAGTAACACTGCCGGGTTATTACACGGGATCACTAACACTGACGGGATAGTACACGGGATCAGTAACACTGTCGGGTTAGTACACGGGATCAGTAACACTGTCGGGTTGGTACACGGGATCAGTAACACTGCCGGGTTATTACACGGGATCACTAACACTGACGGGATAGTACACGGGATCAGTAACACTGTCGGGTTAGTACACGGGATCAGTAACACTGTCGGGTTAGTACACGGGATCAGTAACAATGCCGGGTTATTACACGGGATCACTAACACTGACGGGATAGTACACGGGATCAGTAACACTGTCGGGTTGGTACACGGGATCAGTAACACTGCCGGGTTAGTACACGGGATCAGTAACACTGTTGGGTTAGTACACGGGATCAGTAACACTGTTGGGTTAGTACACGGGTTAGTACACGGGATCAGTAACACTGCCAGGTTATTACACGGGATCACTAACACTGACGGGATAGTACACGGGAGCAGTAACACTGCCGGGTTAGTACACGTGATCAGTAACACTGTCGGGTTAGTACACGTGATCAGTAACACTGTCGGGTTAGTACACGGGACCAGTAACACTGTCAGGTTAGTACACGGGATCAGTAACACTGTCGGGTTAGTACACGGGATCAGTAACACTGTCGGGTTGGTACACGGGATCAATAACACTGTCGGGTTAGTACACGGTATCAATAACACTGTCGGGTTAGTGGGTTAGTACACGGGATCAGTAACACTGTCGGGTTAGTACACGGAATCAGTAACACTGTCGGGTTATTACACGGGATCAGTAACACTGTCGGGTTAGTACACGGAATCAGTAACACTGTCGGGTTATTACACGGGTTCACTAACACTGCAGGATTAGTACACGGGTTCACTAACACTGCCGGATTAGTACACGGGTTCACTAACACTGCCGGATTAGTACACGGGTTCACTAACACTGTCGGGTTAGTACACGGGATCAGTAGCACTGTCGGGTTAGTACACGGGATCAGTAACACTGTCGGGTTAGTACACGGGATCAGTAACACTTCCGGGTTATTACACCGGTTCACTAACACTGTCGGGTTATTACATGGGATCAGTAACACTGTCGGGTTATTACATGGGATCAGTAACACTGACGGGATAGTACACGGGATCAGTAACACTGTCTGGTTAGTACACGGGATCAGTAACACTTCCGGGTTATTACACGGGTTCACTAACACTCTCGGGTTATTACACGGGTTCACTAACACTCTCGGGTTATTACACGGGATCAGTAACACTGTCGGGTTGGTACACGGGATCAGTAACACTGTCGGGTTGGTACACGGGATCAGTAACACTGCCGGGTTATTACACGGGATCACTAACACTGACGGGATAGTACACGGGATCAGTAACACTGTCGGGTTAGTACACGGGATCAGTAACACTGTCGGGTTGGTACACGGGATCAGTAACACTGCCGGGTTATTACACGGGATCACTAATACTGACGGGATAGTACACGGGATCAGTAACACTGTCGGGTTAGTACACGGGATCAGTAACACTGTCGGGTTAGTACACGGGATCAGTAACAATGCCGGGTTATTACACGGGATCACTAACACTGACGGGATAGTACACGGGATCAGTAACACTGTCGGGTTGGTACACGGGATCAGTAACACTGCCGGGTTAGTACACGGGATCAGTAACACTGTTGGGTTAGTACACGGGATCAGTAACACTGTTGGGTTAGTACACGGGATAGTACACGGGATCAGTAACACTGCCAGGTTATTACACGGGATCACTAACACTGACGGGATAGTACACGGGATCAGTAACACTGCCGGGTTAGTACACGGGATCAGTAACACTGCCGGGTTATTACACGGGATCACTAACACTGACGGGATAGTACACGGGAGCAGTAACACTGCCGGGTTAGTACACGTGATCAGTAACACTGTCGGGTTAGTACACGGGACCAGTAACACTGTCAGGTTAGTACACGGGATCAGTAACACTGTCGGGTTAGTACACGGGATCAGTAACACTGTCGGGTTATTACACGGGTTCACTAACACTGCAGGATTAGTACACGGGTTCACTAACACTGCCGGATTAGTACACGGGTTCACTAACACTGCCGGATTAGTACACGGGTTCACTAACACTGTCGGGTTAGTACACGGGATCAGTAGCACTGTCGGGTTAGTACACGGGATCAGTAACACTGTCGGGTTAGTACACGGGATCAGTAACACTTCCGGGTTATTACACCGGTTCACTAACACTGTCGGGTTATTACATGGGATCAGTAACACTGTCGGGTTATTACATGGGATCAGTAACACTGACGGGATAGTACACGGGATCAGTAACACTGTCTGGTTAGTACACGGGATCAGTAACACTTCCGGGTTATTACACGGGTTCACTAACACTCTCGGGTTATTACACGGGTTCACTAACACTCTCGGGTTATTACACGGGATCAGTAACACTGTCGGGTTGGTACACGGGATCAGTAACACTGTCGGGTTGGTACACGGGATCAGTAACACTGCCGGGTTATTACACGGGATCACTAACACTGACGGGATAGTACACGGGATCAGTAACACTGTCGGGTTAGTACACGGGATCAGTAACACTGTCGGGTTGGTACACGGGATCAGTAACACTGCCGGGTTATTACACGGGATCACTAATACTGACGGGATAGTACACGGGATCAGTAACACTGTCGGGTTAGTACACGGGATCAGTAACACTGTCGGGTTAGTACACGGGATCAGTAACAATGCCGGGTTATTACACGGGATCACTAACACTGACGGGATAGTACACGGGATCAGTAACACTGTCGGGTTGGTACACGGGATCAGTAACACTGCCGGGTTAGTACACGGGATCAGTAACACTGTTGGGTTAGTACACGGGATCAGTAACACTGTTGGGTTAGTACACGGGATAGTACACGGGATCAGTAACACTGCCAGGTTATTACACGGGATCACTAACACTGACGGGATAGTACACGGGATCAGTAACACTGCCGGGTTAGTACACGGGATCAGTAACACTGTTGGGTTAGTACACGGGATCAGTAACACTGTTGGGTTAGTACACGGGATAGTACACGGGATCAGTAACACTGCCAGGTTATTACACGGGATCACTAACACTGACGGGATAGTACACGGGATCAGTAACACTGCCGGGTTAGTACACGGGATCAGTAACACTGCCGGGTTATTACACGGGATCACTAACACTGACGGGATAGTACACAGGATCAGTGACACTGTCGGGTTAGTACACGGGAGCAGTAACACTGTCGGGTTAGTACACGTGATCAGTAACACTGTCGGGTTAGTACACGGGAGCAGTAACACTGCCGGGTTAGTACACGTGATCAGTAACACTGTCGGGTTAGTACACGGGACCAGTAACACTGTCAGGTTAGTACACGGGATCAGTAACACTGTCGGGTTAGTACACGGGATCAGTAACACTGTCGGGTTGGTACACGGGATCAATAACACTGTCGGGTTAGTGGGTTAGTACACGGGATTAGTAACACTGTCGGGATTAGTACACGGAATCAGTAACACTGTCGGGTTAGTACACGGAATCAGTAACACTGTCGGGTTATTACACGGGTTCACTAACACTGCAGGATTAGTACACGGGTTCACTAACACTGCCGGATTAGTACACGGGTTCACTAACACTGCCGGATTAGTACACGGGTTCACTAACACTGCCGGATTAGTACACGGGATCACTAACACTGTCGGGTTAGTACACGGGATCAGTAGCACTGTCGGGTTAGTACACGGGATCAGTAACACTGTCGGGTTAGTACATGGGATCAGTAACACTGTCGGGTTAGTACACGGGATCAGTAACACTGTCGGGTTAGTACATGGGATCAGTAACACTGTCGGGTTAGTACACGGGATCAGTAACACTGTCGGGTTAGTACATGGGATCAGTAACACTGTCGGGTTAGTACACGGGATCAGTAACACTGTCGGGTTAGTACACAGGATCAGTAACACTGTCGGGTTAGTACACGGGATCAGTAACACTGTCGGGTTAGTACATGGGATCAGTAACACTGTCGGGTTAGTACACGGGATCAGTAACACTGTCGGGTTAGTACATGGGATCAGTAACACTGTCGGGTTAGTACACGGGATCAGTAACACTGTCGGGTTAGTACACGGGATCAGTAACACTGTCGGGTTAGTACACGGGATCAGTAGCACTGTCGGGTTAGTACACGGGATCAGTAACACTGTCGGGTTAGTACACGGGATCAGTAACACTGTCGGGTTAGTACACGGGATCAGTAACACTGTCGGGTTAGTACATGGGATCAGTAACACTGTCGGGTTAGTACACGGGATCAGTAACACTGTCGGGTTAGTACACGGGATCAGTAACACTGTCGGGTTAGTACACGGGATCAGTAACACTGTCGGGTTAGTACACGGGATCAGTAACACTGTCGGGTTAGTACACGGGATCAGTAACACTGTCGGGTTAGTACACGGGATCAGTAACACTGTCGGGTTAGTACACGGGATCAGTAACACTGTCGGGTTAGTACACGGGATCAGTAACACTGTCGGGTTAGTACACGGGATCAGTGACACTGTCGGGTTAGTACACGGGATCAGTGACACTGACGGGTTATTACACAGGATCAGTGACACTGTCGGGTTAGTACACGGGATCAGTAACACTGTCGGGTTAGTACACGGGATCAGTGACACTGACGGGTTATTACACAGGATCAGTGACACTGTCGGGTTAGTACACGGGATCAGTGACACTGACGGGTTATTACACAGGATCAGTGACACTGTCGGGTTAGTACACGGGATCAGTAACACTGTCGGGTTAGTACACGGGATCAGTAACAGGAGTATGAAATATAGTCACAATTGGCGTTAGCAGAGTTCTGAGCATTGCCAACATCGGTCTGTTTGTTACATCGGCCAAAGCATCCAGCACCGATCGCTCCTCCCACCGGAAGCACCATCCTTTTAAACTCTAAGCTCCTCCCATCAGCTCTATTCTGACTGGCAGGTGTCAAACCACTCTCCCCCACGGCACCCCACCCGGCTCTGACACCTCCCACCTAAGATCCACAATATACAATTGCAGATCTTGAAGTAGAGACAGTTCCACCTCACAACATCATGGGATGCAAACATATAAAGGCAATACTTCAGGAGAATGTCAGAAAGTGTTCCAGACATTATAGAGAGTGTGCTGATGTGATAGAGGACACAATTTCAGTGATAGGGGGAGCTGTATCAAGCCTTGGAGAGAGATAAAGTGGAGTCGTTGCCCAAAGCAACCACATCACCACCGTCAGTTATCTAGCACAGTCTATGAAATTATAGATGCTGATGTGGTTGCTATAGGCAACTTCACTTTATCCCTCTCCAAGGCTTGATACATTTCCCCCCTCAGAGAGAACATTTACATAATGCTGCACTGAGTGGGGTGAGGACGTACTGTGGAGGATAAGAGGCGTATCGTCACCAAATCAAACGTTCCGCATTTTTGTAGAAGTGACCTTCGGTACTGTCTGAGAAAAGCTCTGTCGGTTGTTGTTCTGCAGCAGTGTTCCTATGCACATGTCCTATAGGCCTGGTTCTGAGTCATAAGGGTAAATTTACTAAGATGGGAGTTCTATTTAAGATGAGATGTTGTCCATAGCAACCAATCAGATTCTACTTCTCATTTATCTAGCACCTTCTAGAAGATAATACCTGGAATCTGATTGGTTGCTATGGGCAACATCCCATCTTAAATAGAACTCCCATCTTACTAAATTTACCCCATAGTCGGTGGAGCAATGTTTTTCATCTGTGCATGTGCCTGAGTCATACCACGCAATGGCGGCACTAAAGGGGTGCAGGCAGTGGCGTAACTACTGCCCCCGCAGCCCTCGCGGTGGCTTGGGGGCGAGGGGCTGCGGGGGCGCCGCCACTGATTTAGAGCAGATTGACATGCGGACGAGCGTCCGCATGTCAATCTGTTGTCACTAACCCTCCCTGCGTCTCCGGCGGGTCTAATAAAGGAAGTGCCGTTCATGAGCT
Source organism: Pseudophryne corroboree (assembly GCF_028390025.1). Lineage (NCBI taxonomy): Eukaryota > Metazoa > Chordata > Amphibia > Anura > Myobatrachidae > Pseudophryne > Pseudophryne corroboree. The sequence continues at coordinate 24,859,086 of NC_086450.1, forward strand.
CTGATTGGCTCACGAACCGGCACTTCCTTTAACAGACCCGCCGGAGACCCAGGAGGGACCCAGGAGAGGTGCGCGCTGTGCCCTCCTTGTCCCTCCTTCACAGCAGCGGGGGAGCGCGGTGGGGCACTGAGGGAGCATATGTGGCACTGAGGGGGGTGTATGTGTACCTGGCACATGGGGGGGGCTATGGGGGGCTATATTTGGCACTGTGGGGGAATATCTGGCACTGGGGGCATATGTGGCACTGGGGGGGGGGGGGGGGTATGTGTGTACCTGGCACATGGGGGGGGCTATATTTGGCACTGGGGGCATGTGAGTACCTGACACTGTGGGGGAATATCTGGCACAGGGGACATATGTGGCACTGGGAGCACAGCCTTAGCAACAAGCACTTCCCCCTAGCAACGAGCATGACACCCAGTGCATGAAACCCCTGGCAACGAGCATGACACCGAGTGCATGAAACACCTGGCAACGTTCATGACACCCTGAGCATGAAAACCCCGGGCACCGTGCATGGAACCAAGAGCATGAAACCCCTGGCAACGAGCAGGTAATTTAAAAGTAATTAGAAGCCTTACTGTAGGACTTAATATGTAATGGGCATTACGGTGTGTGGCATAATGTATCACGGACATTGCGGTGTGTGTCATAATGTGTCACAGGCATTACGGTGTGTGGCATACTATATCACGGGCATTGTGGTATGTGGTATAATGTCTCAGGGTCATTGCAGTGTGTGGCATAATGTATAACGAGCATTGCGGTGTGTGGCATAGGGTATAACGGGCATTGCGGTATGTGTCAGGCATTAATGTGTGTTGTATACTATATTACGGGCATTGTGGTATGTGGTATAATGTCTCAGGGTCATTGCGGTGTGTGTCATAATGTGTCACAGGCATTGTATGTGCTATAATGTATCAGGGGCATTGCAGTGTGTAGCATAATGTATAACGGGCATTGCGATTCCTGTCATAATGTGTCACAGGCATTACGGTGTGTGGTATACTATATCACGGGCAATGTGGTATAATGTCTCAGGGTCATTGCAGTGTGGCATAATACATAACGGGCATTGCGATGTGTGGCATAGGGTATAACGGGCAGGGCATTGCGGTATGTGTCACAGGCATTACGGTGTATGGTATACTATATCACGGGCATTGTGGTATAATGTCTCAAGGTCATTGCAGTGTGTGGCATAATGTGTCACAGGCATTGTATGTGCTATAATGTATCGGGCATTGCAGTGTGTGTCATAATGTATCAGGGACATTGCGGTGTGTGTCATAATGTGTCACAGACATTGTATGTGCTATAATGTATCAGGGGCATTGCAGTGTGTAGCATAATGTATAACGGGCATTGCGATTCCTGTCATAATGTGTCACAGGCATTACGGTGTGTGGCATAATGTGTCACAGGCATTACAGTGTGTGGCATAATGTGTCACAGACATTACGGTGTGTGGCATAATGTGTCGGGGGCATTACAGTGTGTGCATATTGTGTCGTGCATTACTGTGTGTGGCATAATGTCTAAGGGCCATTGCAGTATGTGGCATAATGTATACTGGGCATTACTATAAGGAGGAAAAATGACAAATAATGTAAGGGGCATGAATCAGGATTATTTTTCTTTCCTGTGGTGGCCAACGTATGGGCGTGCAGGTTGCAAAACTGGGGTATAAGGTAGTCTTTTCCTGCAATGCCACGCCCATTCCAACAAAGCCACACCCCTTTATGTGAAGACACACCCATTCCAACGAAGCCACGCCCCCTTTTAGTCGCTTTAATAGTGCCAATTATGGGGGATGGGAGATGGGGGATGGGGGGGGGGGCGCCAAAGAATTTTTGGGCTTGGGGGGAAAATTTCTAGTTACGCCACTGGGTACAGCTGCACCTGACGTGTCACCCCTCAGAGGTGGTGACACCAAAACAACGACTCCTCTGCGGTGACAGGAGCCGTGTGCTGCGGTGTGACATTCTCCTGCAGTGCCCGGCTCCTGTCACAGTAAAGGAGTCGTCAGTGCAGCCAGAATATCTGGGGCATACTTACCTACTCTCCCGAAATGGGCGGGAGGCTCCCGAAAATCGGGTGACCCTCCCGGCCCCGCGGAAGAGCAGGCAAGTCTCCCAATTTTTAAGGGGCCCCCCTGCCCGGCCGCCCACTTAGTGAGTAAAGTGGGCGGTCCGGGCAGACGATGACGCGATTCTTGCTGAATCGCGTCATCATAGCAACGCCCCATGCTGTATAATGCCGGTAATCACGGCATTACATAGCAGGGGGCGTGGCTCAAATCATGTGCCGCAATAACCCCACCCATGTTCCGCCTCTGCCCGCCCCTGTTCTGCCTCCGCCCCGCCCCCTATGTGTGTCATAATGCTGCCCCGCCCCCCTGCTGAGCCGACCTGGCTGCTCTCTCCCGGAGAGAGTAGCCAGGATGTCGGCATGTATGATCCGGGGTCAACTCACCATTTCTGGGAATGCAGGCGTTACCCTGCAGAAGCCTATGGGCTTCTTTCTGCAGTTTGCCCTGAGAGGGATTCAGTTGGATCCCTCCCAGCATGTGACTGCGGCGAATGGTGAATGGATGGCCGTGGCTGCGTCCAGCTCAGAATCAGCCCCTTTGAACGGAAACAGACCCTGATGTCTGAGAATTTAGGGGGGGCATATACTAAGCAGTCATAAAAGTGGAGAAGTGAGCCAGTGGAGAAGTAGCCCATGGTAACCAATCAGCTGCTTTGTATAGTTTTATAGTATGCAAATTATAAATGTTCTGTCAATGCTGATTGGTTGCCATGGGCAATTTCTCCACTGGCTCACTTCTCCACTTTTATCACTGCTTAGTACATCTCCCCCTTAGTCTTGTCCAATCAGGGCCGGTTCCGGGGCTTCTGACACCCCGGGCGGCATTAGGGGGTGTGGCTTCACACAGGGGGCGTGGTCAGTTACGCCCCCTGTACTGTTGTAGGATGTGCTGTGCGCGATAACGTCATCGCGCACCGCACAGCAAAGGTCCTCTCCACGAAGGTAAACTAGACGCTAAGCGTCTAGTTCCCTTCGTGGAGAGGACCTTTGCTGTGCGGTGCGCGATGACGTCAACGCGCACCGCACATCATTACAGTGAAGGTCCTCTCCAGGAAGGGAAACTAGACGTGTAGCGTCTAGTTTCCCTTCACAGCGGGCAGCCCACGAAGGGAAACTAGACGCATAGCGTCTAGTTTCACTTCACAGCGGACAGCGGGCCACGGCAGCGGGGGGCACCACAGCAGCAGCGGATCTTGCCATGGTGCGGCGCCCTCCGGATGGCGGGGCCCCGGGCAAAAGTCCTGCTTGCCCGTGGCAAGATCCGCTACTGTGTCCAATGTACAATATTATTCAGTCACCCTCATTGTCTCATCGTCATGGTCTTTATAATGAATGTCCTCATACCTCTGCAGGAGGTGTAGACAGGTGACGAGGAAAACCTTCCGGCTGTACATGTGCACAGAGCCGACTGCCCATCCTCAGCCAAGGAACATGTGGTCGTTACCTCATCACAGTAAAATCCAGCGCTGCAGAGCGTTGCATCTGGGAAAAAGATATCACTTCCGTAAATAAAAGGAGAAAAATGACTTGTGTGTAAACATCTCTAAAGGGTAAAATCAGTGATATCGCAGCTTCAACGTTTGCTGCCATTCCTCTATGGGGGATCATTCAATAAACTGGGGATTGTCATACTGGCTCACCCGTGGACTTCAGGGGTTCAAAACGAAAATATTCCTTTCATTTCTTTCCTGTTATGATGTAAATAGGTTATCAGCATAAAGCGGCGGTTCCCGGGACGCAACCGCAGGACGCGTTTCATAAGTTTTCTCCCACGAGCTCAGGTGCAATCTGGAGAACCTGGGGCATTTGGTGAGGGAAATGTAGACAACCATTGGTGACCCCCACTCTGGGAGGAACATGGGGGGTATATATGTTGTTTTTCTCTGGACAAGTCAGTGTATATATACCACAGGTACAGCTATCAGGTGCCTACACCAGGGGCAAGCGTGTGGGGCACTGTAAAGAGGCCGTTCACCTTTCCATCATAAGGCGAGACGTAATAGAGTCCAAATTTGCCGGAGGTGCGGAATGTTCATGGTTTTGCCTTATAAAAGACTGCCGCTTTAAATGTCCGGTATACCGCACCCCCCGGCAAATTCGTAGTACGCCATCACATCTCGCCTATAGTGTCTGCTGCCTGGCTCAAGGATACAAATTTGAACCAATCAAGGTAAAGCAAATCAACTTAGTTTCTAGGAATGGAGGGAAAGCTTGGGGGAGAAAAGAGGGGAAGAGACAAAAGAGAAGAAGAAAAGAGAGATCAAGACAGATTGGAGACAGAAAGGGAAAAGAGGGCTGTGCGGTAGAGGGGGAGAGAGAGATGAGGGGTAGAGATAGATGGAGGAGAAAGGGGGGTAGAGGGGAAAAGAGATGGAATTAGATAGGGAAAAAGAGAGAGTGAGAGAGAGAGAGAGAGAGAGAGAGAGAGAAAGAGAAAGAGAGAGAGAGAGAGAGCGGGAGAGAGAGAGGGAGATGAGGAAGAAGATGTGAGAAGGGCAAAAACATTCATTAACGTTTCTCGTTATATTATATGAAGTTATAGCGGTTTATTCCTATTCCTTATATGCAATTTCCATACGCAAATAATGGATGTGTGAGAGGTGTTTGTATTTCGTTACATTTTAAATGGAAAATGCACCAATTTATTACTGTCAGGTCACTATTCTCTCTTGTGTATATGACGCTACATTACACTATTACATTGTGTACAAATAGCGTAATGTGACTTTAGCATTTACCACTAGCACTGTTGCTATCATTGGCTAAGTATACACATTTATACGCAAGACACGAATAATTTGGGTTTGGGGTTGGATGTATATGGGGATACGAGTGACTCGCCCTAGATACGTAAGACCACTTTTTCTCTTGGACAATTTCCTTACGTGTATGATTGAAGAGTGAAACGCGTGAAACTCCAAATGAGGTCAGATATGTATATGCCAAGGGCTGATGACGTCAAGTCAATGCTCTGCAGAGGACAGTATGTACACAATCTGCAGATTGTTACTGTAAAAGTAATATGGACATTCTGCAAAAACACGATGTGTCTGGACTGAGTAGGGTTCCTGGCTGATGTCAGAGGTAACATAGTAACATATATAAAGGGCCGACATGTACCGCCCAAGGGTGCAAAAGTACATATGCACCTAGGGCCCTGACAGGTGAAACGCGTCACGCTCACACACAGAAGTGGGCTTCATAGCTGCTGCACGTCCTGGTACTATGGTTTCCCCACAAGACTAAGTTCTTACCTCTGTATGTTCCAATCGTGGAGTTATTAGCAGTAATATATCCCGCTATCACGCTGGAAACTTCAGACGCAGTTGTAGCTCCCTTTGTGAATATCTGAGCTACTTTGACGGAAACTGTATCCGTACTACGCCTGCTTCTGGTCCGAGCTGCAGGAGAAACTAACCTGAAATACAAATTAACGTTATCAGCAAGGCGAGGAATGGGAGAGTGTCAGCTCTTCTGCTGGGAAAGAGTTTAAGAGATAATTTCAACTAAAATGTATATTTTTTTTTTAATTAACATTCTCCTTAAGTTGCACAACTAATGGGAGTCCACCGTCTCTGTGCCCTCAGGGGCCGATGTACTAGGCCTTGATAAGTGATAAAGTGGTGAGAGATAAAGTACCAGCCAATCCGCTGCTAGCTGCCATGTCACAGGCTGCGCCAGAAAAATGAGTTGGTTGGTACTTTATCCCTCTCTACGTTATCACTTTTCAAGGCTTAGTAATGACCAGGGGCGTCACTAACCTATAGTGCACCCAGTGCAGCAGCGGTCACAAAAGGGGCGTGGGTTCATGTACGGGGGTGTGGCATAATGGGAGGGGCGTGGCTTCATGTACGGGGGTGTGGGTTCATGGGAGGGGCATGGCTAAGCCTCCCGATAACCGTTTTCGGCTCTCCATGGCTGCCCCCGCGGACTGGCGTGCCTGCAGTGCTGGCGTAGGAATGGTGACAGGAGCCGTGTTGCTGCATGTAATATGTTACTGAGCAGGGAGCCGGCACTTTGGTGTCACCCTTCGGCAGGCCGCACCCCCCTTGTGACGCCACTGGTAATGACCACACAGTCTGTAACATGACAGAGGCTGCTACTTTATCTCTCTCCAAGCGTTGATACATTTCCCCGTAATGAAATAAAGAACATAAAGTCTGCACTTACTTCATGTCCAATATAACAGTTTCCTTATATCCTGTAGAATTCTTGAAACAGTCTTGAAACTGTGAACATAAGATAAATATTTCAAGACAATGTACGGACAATCATTCTTCCTTAATACAGGAGTAAGTGATCCTGCAGAGGTGACTGGTAGTGCATACATACATACATACTGTACATACATACATACATACATACATACATACATACTGTACATACATACATACTGTACATACATACATACTGTACATACATATATACTGTACATACATACATACTGTACATACATACATACATACATACTGTACATACATATATACTGTACGTACGTACGTACATACATACATACATACATACATACATACATATATACTGTACATACATACATACTGTACATACATATATACTGTACATACATACATACTGTACATACATATATACTGTACATACATATATACTGTACATACATACATACTGTACATACATATATACTGTACATACATACATACTGTGCATACATATATACTGTACATACATACATACTGTACATACATATATACTGTACATACATACATACTGTACATACATACATACATACATACATACTGTACATACATATATACTGTACATACTGTACATACATACATACATACATACATACATACTGTACATACATATATACTGTACATACATACATACATACTGTACATACATATATACTGTACATACATACTGTACATACATACATACATACATACATACATACTGTACATACATATATACTGTACATACATACATACATACTGTACATACATATATACTGTACATACATACATACATACATACATACTGTACATACATATATACTGTACATACATACATACATACATACATACATACTGTACATACATACATACTGTACATACATATATACTGTACATACATACATACTGTACATACATACATACATACTGTACATACATATATACTGTACGTACATACATACATACATACATACATACATACTGTACATACATACATACTGTACATACATATATACTGTACATACATACATACATACATACATACTGTACATACATATATACTGTACATACATACATACATACATACTGTACATACATACATACTGTACATACATATATACTGTACATACATACATACATACTGTACATACATACATACTGTACATACATATATACTGTACATACATACATACTGTACATACATATATACTGTACATACATACATACTGTACATACATATATACTGTACATACATACTGTACATACATATATACTGTACATACATACATACTGTACATACATATATACTGTACATACATACATACTGTACATACATACATACATACATACTGTACATACATACATACTGTACATACATATATACTGTACATACATACATACATACTGTACATACATACATACTGTACATACATACTGTACATACATACATACTGTACATACATATATACATACTGTACATACATATATACTGTACATACATACATACTGTACATACATATATACTGTACATACATACATACTGTACATACATACATACATACTGTACATACATATATACTGTACATACATACATACTGTACATACATATATACTGTACATACATACATACATACATACATACATACTGTACATACATATATACTGTACATACATACATACATACATACATACTGTACATACATATATACTGTACATACATACATACATACATACTGTACATACATACATACTGTACATACATATATACTGTACATACATACATACATACATACATACTGTACATACATACATACTGTACATACATATATACTGTACATACATACATACATACTGTACATACATACATACTGTACATACATATATACTGTACATACATACATACATACATACATACTGTACATACATATATACTGTACATACATACATACTGTACATACATATATACTGTACATACATACATACTGTACATACATATATACTGTACATACATACATACTGTACATACATACATACTGTACATACATACATACTGTACATACATACATACATACATACATACTGTACATACATATATACTGTACATACATACATACTGTACATACATATATACTGTACATACATACATACTGTACATACATATATACTGTACATACATACATACATACATATATACTGTACATACATACATACATACATACATACTGTACATACATATATACTGTACATACATACATACATACTGTACATACATACATACTGTACATACATATATACTGTACATACATACATACATACTGTACATACATACATACTGTACATACATATATACTGTACATACATACATACTGTACATACATATATACTGTACATACATACATACTGTACATACATACATACTGTACATACATATATACTGTACATACATATATACTGTACATACATACATACTGTACATACATACATACATACATACTGTACATACATACATACTGTACATACATATATACTGTACATACATACATACATACATACATACTGTACATACATACATACTGTACATACATATATACTGTACATACATACATACATACTGTACATACATATATACTGTACATACATACATACTGTACATACATATATACTGTACATACATACATACTGTACATACATATATACTGTACATACATACATACTGTACATACATACATACATACATACATACATACTGTACATACATATATACTGTACATACATACATACTGTACATACATATATACTGTACATACATACATACTGTACATACATATATACTGTACATACATACATACATACATACTGTACATACATATATACTGTACATACATACATACATACATACTGTACATACATACTGTACATACATATATACTGTACGTACGTACATACATACATACATACATACATACTGTACATACATACTGTACATACATATATACTGTACATACATACATACTGTACATACATACATACTGTACATACATATATACTGTACATACATACATACTGTACATACATACATACATACTGTACATACATATATACTGTACATACATACATACTGTACATACATATATACTGTACATACTGTACATACATACATACTGTACATACATACATACATACATACTGTACATACATATATACTGTACATACATACATACATACATACTGTACATACATACATACTGTACATACATACATACATACATACATACATACATACTGTACATACATACATACTGTACATACATACATACTGTACATACATACATACTGTACATACATACTGTACATACTGTACATACATACATACTGTACATACATACATACATACATACTGTACATACATACATACATACTGTACATACATATATACTGTACATACATACATACATACATACTGTACATACATACATACATACTGTACATACATATATACTGTACATACATACATACTGTACATACATATATACTGTACATACATACATACATACATACATACTGTACATACATATATACTGTACATACATACATACATACTGTACATACATATATACTGTACATACATACATACATACATACTGTACATACATACATACATACTGTACATACATATATACTGTACATACATACATACATACATACTGTACATACATACTGTACATACATATATACTGTACATACATACATACTGTACATACATATATACTGTACATACATACATACATACATACATACATACTGTACATACATATATACTGTACATACATACATACATACTGTACATACATATATACTGTACATACATACATACATACATACTGTACATACATACTGTACATACATATATACTGTACATACATACATACATACATACTGTACATACATACATACTGTACATACATATATACTGTACATACATACATACTGTACATACATACATACTGTACATACATACATACATACATACTGTACATACATATATACTGTACATACATACATACTGTACATACATATATACTGTACATACATACATACTGTACATACATATATACTGTACATACATACATACTGTACATACATATATACTGTACATACATACATACTGTACATACATATATACTGTACATACATACATACTGTACATACATACATACATACATACTGTACATACATATATACTGTACATACATACATACTGTACATACATATATACTGTACATACATACATACTGTACATACATATATACTGTACATACATACATACATACTGTACATACATATATACTGTACGTACATACATACATACATACATACATACTGTACATACATATATACTGTACATACATACATACTGTACATACATACATACATACTGTACATACATACATACTGTACATACATACATACTGTACATACATATATTACTGTACATACATACATACTGTACATACATACATACATACATACTGTACATACATATATACTGTACATACATACATACATACATACTGTACATACATACATACTGTACATACATACATACTGTACATACATAATACTGTACATACATACATACTGTACATACATATATACTGTACATACATACATACATACTGTACATACATATATACTGTACATACATACATACTGTACATACATACATAATACTGTACATACATATATACTGTACATACATACATACATACTGTACATACATATATACTGTACATACATACATACATACTGTACATACATATATACTGTACATACATACATACATACTGTACATACATATATACTGTACATACATACATACATACTGTACATACATACTGTACATACATATATACTGTACATACATACATACATACTGTACATACATACATACTGTACATACATATATACTGTACATACATACATACATACTGTACATACATATATACTGTACATACATACATACTGTACATACATATATACTGTACATACATACATACTGTACATACATATATACTGTACATACATACATACATACATACTGTACATACATACATACTGTACATACATACATACTGTACATACATACATACTGTACATACATATATACTGTACATACATACTGTACATACATACATACTGTACATACATATATACTGTACATACATACATACATACTGTACATACATACATACTGTACAACATACATACATACTGTACATACATACATACTGTACATACATATATACTGTACATACATACATACATACATACTGTACATACATACATACTGTACATACATACATAACTGTACATACATACATACATACTGTACATACATACATACTGTACATACATACTGTACATACATATATACTGTACATACATACATACATACTGTACTACATACTACATACATACATACTGTACATACATATATACTGTACATACATACATACTGTACATACATATATACTGTACATACATACATACTGTACATACATATATACTGTACATACATACATACTGTACATACATATATACTGTACATACATACATACATACATACTGTACATACATACATACTGTACATACATATATACTGTACATACATACATACATACTGTACATACATATATACTGTACATACATACTGTACATACATATATACTGTACATACATACATACTGTACATACATATATACTGTACATACATACATACTGTACATACATACATACTGTACATACATATATACTGTACATACATACATACTGTACATACATACATACTGTACATACATACATACTGTACATACATATATACTGTACATACATACATACTGTACATACATACATACTGTACATACATACATACTGTACATACATACATACATACTGTACATACATATATACTGTACATACAATACATACATACTGTACATACATATATACTGTACATACATACATACATACTATACATACATACTGTACATACATACATACTGTACATACATACATACAGTACATACTGTACATACATATATACTGTACATACATACATACATACATACTGTACATACATACTGTACATACATATATACTGTACATACATACATAACATACTGTACATACATACATACTGTACATACATACATACTGTACATACATACATACATACTGTACATACATATATACTGTACATACATACATACTGTACATACATATATACTGTACATACATACATACTGTACATACATACATACTGTACATACA